>NC_142067.1:3300000-3360000 GCF_059756535.1 Pantherophis guttatus | reverse complement strand
TCGGCTACTCCTTTGACCCGCTGTTGACTCACCGATAGTCCCAGCGTTGCAGAATATACAGCCTCCTGCTACATAACTAAGCTCCATTTCATGCTGAATAAGCTAAATTATTTCTGTATCTTAAATAGAAAACTATCTTACGATAAGATTTTTACCCCGAAAGTTTATTAAAATAAATTCGATAAAAATAAAAAAAAAATCTGATTTGAATAAAAAAATCCGATTTAAATAAAAAAAAATCTGATTTAAATCAAAAAAATCCTATTTTTTTTAAAATCATTGATTTTTATCCATCCTGATTTCACGATGGTTCTAAGTTAACGATTAACAGTCACGATCAATAAAAGGGCACATGCATAGAGCAATAAAAGTTGGGTTTGGCGATTGCGGTGGTAGACAGGTATGGCACTTCCGAACGCACCTTTGGTCTGAATATACAGTATCCTTCCCAAAACTCTATCCCAGGTTTCATGTGAAAACTTTTAAGTGTCCTCGACCGAGCCTTCCTGGAAGAATGGCACTCGGACCAATTGGCCATCGACAGGCACATAGAGATAAGCAACGGCTACACCCCATTCACGAGAGACAGTGTCAAAAAGCAGAAAAGGGAACGGAAAGACCAAAATGCCTACGCACCAGCTATCAACACGCAGGTAAGCAGAGATTAACGCCAAAATCGATACCAGATCAACAATCCAGAAGTAAACAAGCCCCCCCCATCAAGGAGCCCCCAACTCGGACTAACAATTCAAACTGTAAACAACGGCCCAATTAAGGAACCAACCAGAATCCTCCCACCAACACCGACAGGCCAAGCCATTTATGTATATAAACAGAGAGCAAACCCAACTCTCTTCTAGCACTGATGATGTTTATTTATTTATTTATTGAATTTCTATACCACCCTTCTCCCGAAGGACTCAGGGCGGTGAACAGATTAAGATTTCATATACATATAATCATTTTTTTTCCTTATAAACAGTAAATAATAAATTGAGTCAACTTGGTGTATCTGCTAAGACCTTGGCATAGAATTTAGATGTTTATGCTAGCCCTGCTTGTTGAAACAGAAAGGTCTTCAAGGCACGTCGGAAAGTGCGAAGATCGGGGATTATTCGTATTCCGGGGGGTATTTTGTTCCAAAGAGTAGGTGCCCCCACAGAGAAGGCTCTCTCCCTTGGAACTACTAGACGACATTGATTTAATGATGGGACTATGAGTAGGCCTACTCTGTGAGAGCGTATGGGTTGGTGGGAGGTTATCGGTTGCAGCAGGTGGTCTCGTAAGTACTCAGGTCCTAAGCTATGGAGCACTTTAAAGGTAAGAACCAACACCTTGAAGCGCACTCGGAAGGCCACCGGAAGCCAGTGCAGCTCGCGTAGAAGAGGTGTTACATGTGAGCGCCCATAATTACTCGCGCGGCCGCATTCTGGACCAGTTGGAGCTTCCGGGTGCACTTCAAGGGGAGCCCCATGTAGAGAGCATTGCAGTAGTCAAGTCGGGAAATGTTAGCTGGTGGGGTCATGAAATGTCTCCAAGAAAACCACCAAGGTCAGAGAGCATCAAGTACCCCACAGTCCTCCTCCTCCTCCTCCTCTTCACAAACCCAACTCCCTTCTAGCACTGATGATGTTACCTAGTTGGGTCATGAAATGTCTCCAAGAAAACCGCCAACCTCAGAGAGCACCAAGGACCCCACAGTCCTAGTTCTTCTCCTCCTCCAACCTTACCTCCTTCTAGCACTGATGATGATACCTAGTTGGGTCATGAAACATCTCCAAGAAAACAACCCAGCTCAGGGGGCACCAAGGACCCCTCAATTCCTCCTCCTCCTTTTCCTCCCAGTAGTGATATTACCTAGCTGGGTAAGAAACATCTGCAAGAAAAACACCATGCTCAGAGACCATGAAGGACCCCACGGTCGTAGTCCCCCTTCTCCTCCTCCACAAACCCCACCTCCTTCTAGCACTGATGATGTTACCTAGTTGGGTCGTGAGACATCTGCAAGAAAACAACCCAACTCAGGGGGCACCAAGGACCCCACAGTCCTCCCCCTTCCCTCTCCTCCCACCCAACTCTCCTCCAGCACTGATATCATCATCTAGTTGGGTCATGAAACATCTGCAAGAACCAGACGAACCACAGGTATTTTGTACTTTGGAATGGAAGAGGAGCCAACCATACGGAGCACGCGTTTAACACGCGAAAGGAAGGAAGTCAATTCGTCTTCATCACCCTTTGTGATGAAGACGAATTGGGAAAAAGAACAATATTAAAATATTAGATTTAGATTGGAACGTGAATTGGAAGAGTAGAATTATGAAGACTTTATCTGTAAGGATTAAAGAGCATAATTATAAGGTTGTTTGGAAATGGTATTTGACTCTATTAAGATTGTCATTGATGGATAACAAAATAAGTAAACAATGTTGGAGATGTGATATGGAATTAGGGACTTATGAACATATGTGGTACAAATATGATAAAGTTAAAAAGTTTTGGCAACAATTGGAGGAAATGATATTTGAAATGATGGGGAAAGCAATAATATTGAGACCAGAAACTATATTACTGTTGATAATTAAGGAAATAGAACCAACAAAATATGAGAAAGAATTGATTAGAATTATGATTATAATGGGTAGAATTATAATAGCCAGATATTGGAAATTAGATGTGAATTTTAGAATAGAAGAATGGTATTGTGAAATGTGGAAATTAGCTTTAAACGATAAAATGACATGTGATATTAAAATTAGAAATGGTGACTATAAAGAAGATATTTTCTGGAAAATTTGGAAACCATTTGTGGACTATGCGCTGGGAAAATTGGATGCTTCGGTACCTGTACCCCGAGAACGTGGACCAAATCTTCCTTTCTTATGTATAGCACAGGGTGAAATATTGTATATGTTGTTTGTAACGTTAAAGTAATAAAAAATTATTAAAAAAAAAAAAAAAGGAAGTCAAAGCAATTATGCGGCCCGCATGCAAAGGAGGATGCATACGATAGACACGGACTCAGGTGGAGCCGAGTTCATGCGCGCAGCGAGGCGAAACGGTGCAGGTTTCATTATGAATGTCAGGGCTAAAATATAGCCCAGGAAGCATAAATGAGTGCCATCTAGACAGCTATGAATATGATACAAAAGAAAGTAAGAACTCCGTAGATCATGCTCCAGTGAACGGTAATAACGGAAGGAAGGAAGAAAGGAACGGATGAGTTTTGGAGACTGCGTGCCACCTTCTGAACACAAGGTACCCCCAGGGGAAAAGTTACACAACCTGCTGACACGAACAAGATGAGAAAAAGAGCCTTGGTAGTACAGTGGTTTAATGCATCCTGTTATTAACACAGCTGCCTGCAATTACTGCAAGTTCAAATCTCCCCAGGCTCAAGGTCGACTCAGCCTTCCATCCTTTCTAAGGTAGGTAAATTGAGGACCCAGTTTGTGGGGGCAATAAGCTGACTTTGTATGAATATACAAAAGTATGAAGGCTATTGCTTAACACATTGTAAGCCGCCCTGAGTCTCCGGAGAAGGGCAGCATATAAATTGAACCAATCAATCAATCAATCAATCAATCAATCAATAAGACACTATCTTATTTTTTTTTTTAACCCTGAAATAAGCGCTTGACCTTATTGCCATGTGCTCAAAAGCCCGATTGGGCTTATTATCAGGGGATGTCTTATTTTTGGGGGAAACAGGGTAATTAATCCTAAAATAGATCAGAAAGAGAGGAATTCGGATATAAGGGAAGTTAACATGGAAGCTGCATGAACTGAAGTGGAAAACTGTTCGGAGCTACAAAAATGGGAATAATGAAGCAGGACGCTCGATGGAATGAGGAAGTGAAAGAGGATACGATCAGGGAGGGGGTCAAAATGGATAAAAGAGAATGCACGTTGCAAAAAAAAAAATAAGAACGAGAGAAAGAAATTGTGCAATATTGCATGGGATAAAACGATAGTTGTAAAAATGTAACGAAAGAGGGGAAAGAAAGGCTGTCCTTAAAAGAGGCAGGAAAAATGCAGAGAAATATTAATGAGAGGGGTGTTTTTTTTTAAAAAAAGAAGAAGGTGGGATTTGGAAGTGGGTATCTCAGAAGCTGCAGGCAATGTGAACGGCATTGCAAGCGGGAGGTTTAAAGTTATCTGGAAGGAAGCTGAAGGGAGGAAATGCTCTCAGCCAGCCATGTCACACAGGTAGCCTCTCTGGCCATTTTTGGCTGGGCTTGAAAAAGGGAAGGAAGGTGTGAACCGATGAGGATTCGGATGGGACACAAATGGGGAACCCCCCCTCAGCATCGTAGGCTAGACTGAAAAGGGGAAGGAACCGCTTTCCATATTGCTTGCCAAGAATACAGCATGAATATTATTACTTTTACTATTACTATTACTATTATTATTATTATTATTATTATTATTAGTTAATCTTTAGTGAGATTCGCAGCCTTTGAGGTTGGTTAATAGCTCATCAGCTCGAGTCCTAACCAAGGACCTAGGAACCTAGGAAGACGTTTTTATTTCAGCCAGCCGGCCTGGCCTGAATAGGTTTTATGGGTTAGTTTTTTAATTGTATAGCTTGGGGTTTTAAATTGGGAGGCCGATTAATTTAATTTATTTTTAGTTATCTTAACTTTTATATTGTATGTTATTTTAATTTTCGGCTGTTCACCGCCCTGAGTCCCTTCGGGGAGAAGGGCGGGATATAAATTCAATAAATAACAACAACAACAACAACAACAACAACAACATTTGGAAACTCAGAGAATCAACCTCTACCCTCACTCTATATCTGTGATGGCGAGCCTATGACACACGTGCCCAAAGTGGCACGCAAAGACATGTTGCCTGTTTGTCTTCTGGGTTTCTGGCGCGCATGTGCCAAAGGACTATCCACTGTCCTTTGCGTGCGCGCGGCAGTGCCAAAAAACGGTGTGCACAGGCGCGCCAGCCAGCTGATTATCGGGTGCGCATGCATGCCAGAACCCGGAAATTCGGCCTCTCCAGAGCGTGATCCCTTCATATGCATGGCAGTGCCAAAAACCGCCCTGTGCATGCGCGCCGGCCGGCTGCTCGTCAGGCGCAAATGCGTGCTAAAACCCGGAAGTTCAGCTTTTCTGGAGCATGATCCCTTTGCGTGCACAGCAATGCCGAAACCCGGTGTACGCGTGCACGCTGGCCAGCTGATTGTCAGCCGCGCATCCACGCTAGAACCCGGAGGTTCGGCTTTTCCAGAGCGTGGCGCCGACGAGAGCGTGCATGAGACGTTTCCGCGCGAGTGCCGAAAAGCTTCGCCCTCACTGCCCTCTACTATTTCACTGCCCAATCTCTTCCTAAAAGCCTCCATTGATGGAGCATCCACTACTTCTGGAGGTAAGCTCCTTACGAAACTTCTGAAGGACGTCGTAACTTCATAAGGACGTCTATCTGCGCAGCGTGTGTGTAAATCCAAGCTGTGCGACCATTTGCCAATGGCAGGTGGAGATTTTTTGTCAACGCACAGGTTTTCTAAATGCCATCCAAGATTTTTTTTTTTTGGGCATGGCCCCCAGTGCGCCATAAACACTGGCACCACGTTTATGCCATACTCTTTCAGATTTTGATTTTTCAGATCTTGAAACTTCTCCGATTCCTGGCCTTCCGTTCTGCAATTCCCCTGGTATGGCCACATCCATTATGCACACTGCTGTCTTTCTCCACTGCAGTTCAGCTGCTCTTTCGACGGTATGTTTATTTATTTATTTTATTTTTATTTTATTTTGAATTTGTATACCACCCTTCTCCCCGAGGACTCAGGGCGGTGAACAGCCAAATAAAAACATCAAATACAAATATTAAAATACAGTTAAAAATGTTCCCACTAATTTTTCATTATGACAATGACAATGTCATGGCATTGCTTATAAGCAGTTTATGCAATATTATAATTATAGTTTTATTCTATCTATCCACCTACCCACCTATCTACCTACCAGTGGTGGGTGTTAAGGATATTGTTGTTGTGTTACCAACCAGCAGAGTGTAGAGCACAGAGAAACGTTGCTGAGAGCAATGAATAAGAGATGTGCAAACTGGTTTATCAAAAGTTTACTTTATAGCGAAAAAACAATCTCATAGTCTTTAAATCAATTCCAAGTCTTTGCCAGTTAAATCAGTCCAGTGAAATAAAAATCTTCTTACCACGCAAACAGTAGTTGGTTAGAATAACAAACTCACTCTGGTTCACAAACCACGATGGTAGCAGATCCATCCAACGATGATAGCACAATGGATAGCAACTCCTCACACTATGGTAGCTTATCATCAACTGAATACTTTACAGTACCTTACTTAAATACATTCACAACCTGTGATTATCTAATTACAGCATGACTCAGCATTACAATGAATCAGCAGGAAAACTTTAAAGTCACACAATACATATTCATATTAAAGTCACAGAACACATATATTGTCTGGACAACTTGTTAGGCTCAAACCATATCCTAACAGTGGGTTCCTCCCGGTTCGGCCTGGTTCCCCCGAGCCGGTAGCGGTGACTGGTAGAACCGGTAGTAAAAAAATTTAGAACCCACCCCTGCTACCTACCTACCAGAATAACAGAATTGGAAGGGACCTTGGAGGTCTTCTAGTCTAACCCCCTGCTGATGCAGGAGACTTTCTACCATTTGGACGAATGGCTGTCCAGTCTCTTCTTAAAAGCCTCCAGTGATGGAGCATCCACAACTTCTGGTGGCAAGCTGTTCCACTGGTTAATTGTTCTCACTGTTAGGAAATTTCTCTTTAGTTCTAGGTTGCTTTTCTCCTTGATTCGTTTCCATCTGTTGCTTCTTGTCCTGCCTTCTGGTGCTTTCGAGAATAGGTTGACCCCCTCTTCTTTGGGGTACCTACCTACCTACCTACCTAAAACAGGGCTCTCCAAATTTGGCAATTTAGGACTTGTGGACTTTATCTCTTGAAGTCCACAAGTCTTAAAGTTGCCAAGTTTGAAGACCCCTAGTTTAAAACTCAAAATGACAAAAATACCCATACTCTCGTCTCCTATTTTCCCCAAATAACACGTTCAGGAAATCCCAAAAAAAAAGCTGAATTTCTGAGGGTATCTCATTTTCTCGCCATGGATTATGCACCCACACAAATAAATAGCTGATTAACTCTTTTTCTTTTCTTTTTCTTTTTTTTTTTAAAAAGACAGACATAATCCAGGATGAGATGTCCTAACTTGGCTAAAGAAAAAGAAACTGATGGCACTGCTATTTTGGGCTTGCAACTCACATTTTCAAGATTCTTTTCTGTTATTCAGGGATATGCATTTATCCTCCAGCCAATATTCCAGTGCCAGAATATTTTAGCTTCAAAGAAAACAGACCAGCTGCCAATCCTGATTTCACAGATCTTCAGATGTCCATGTTGTTGTGTTGTTTTTGCAGATAATTTTGGCAGTGGGTGCCCGTAGGACCCTAGCGGGGAAATCCCAGGAGGAGTAAAAGCAAAGGAATTTGCTGATCTTACACCTGAATCTACCAACATTTTGAAATGGACTTACACACTCCTTTGGCACAAATTACACCCTCCTGGCATTCAACCGAGGCGGCCAATAACCTGTTAGCTGCATCCAAGAATAATTGCTAGCTGCATCTGATGTTTTGCAGGAATTTGAACAAGCACCGACAGTATTAATAGAATAATTAGAGGGTAGAACGAAAGCACGGCAGAAACCGAGATCTATCTTTTGACCCATAGGAAAAAATAAAACCCTCTGCAGGATGTCTGTATTTTGAAAACTCACCCAGCTGTTCACGCAAAGGCCAAAAGAAACCTTTGAATACCTTAAGGGTGTGAGTAAGGTTCTAGAAGGCGGGCTTTTTCACTGCTAAGCAAAAAAATCAAGAACGTGCGGGCATAACATCAAATTGACAGGAGGGAACTCCAAAAGTCATGTTAAAGGGGAGAGTTTCACGGAAAGAGTGGGGGAAGCATGGAACCAGCTTCCAGCAGAGGTTAAGGAGGTCAGTAACGGAGTTTAAGTATGGTTGGGATAAACACATGTCTATCGCCCGACCACATGGATGGATGGATGGATGGATGGATGGATGGACGGACAGACGGGTGGATGATGGATAGATGGATGGATGGAAAGATGTAGATACTGAGGGATAGATAGATAGATAGATAGATAGATAGATAGATAGACAGACAGATAGAGGGAAGGAAGGAAAGAAGGAAGGAAGGAAGGAAGGAAGGAAGGAAGGAAGGAAGGAAGGAAGGAAGATACTGATGGATGGATGGACGGACGGACAGACGGACATAGAGATGGATGGATGGATGGACAGGCGGATGGATGGACGGATAGATGTAGATATTGAGGGATAGATAGATAGATAGATAGATAGATACCCTGTTTCCCCCAAAATAAGACACCTCCTGATAATATGCCCAACTAAGGGATGAATGGACGGACGGACGGACAGACCCAGAGATGGATGTATGGATGGACGGATGGACAGGTGGACGGATGGACGGATAGATGTAGATACTGAGGGATAGATAGATGTATAGATGGATGGATGGATGGATGGATGGATGGATGGATAGATAGATAGATAGATAGATAGATAGATAGATAGATACCCTGTTTCCCCCAAAATAAGACACCTCCTGATAATAAGCCCAATCAGGCTTTTGACTGCATGGCAATAAGGTTAAAAAAAATATATAAGACAGAGTCTTATTTTGGGGGAAACACAGTAGATAGATATAGAGAAGGAAGGAAGGAAGGAAGGAAGGAAGGAAGGAAGGAAGGAAGGAAGGAAGGAAGGAGATACTAAGGGATGGATGGATGGACGGACAGACAGATAGATGTAGATACTGAGGGATAGATAGATAGATAGATAGATAGATAGATAGATAGAAGGAAGGAAGGAAGGAAGGAAGGAGATACTGAGGGATGGATGGATAGATATAAACATATAAAAATAAAAAATAAATGAAATTAAAATAAAATAAAATGAATAAATAAAAATATGAAATACATAAATGAGAATAATTAAAATTAATTAATTAAAAATAAAACAAAAGCAAGGAAACAAGCAAAATTCTCCAAGGGCAGATGATTGCGTTCTTTTTCTGCCCTCCATTTTCTACATTTCGCAAATCCCGATGTTTTGAATCTGAACATCAATTCCAGAAATGGAGATAGATAGATAGATAGATAGATAGATAGATAGATAGATAGATAGATAGGAGTGTCAGAGAGAGAGTATAGAGTTCCCTTTGCAAATAGGAAATTGCCACAGGATTTGTCTTGAAAGAGTCGCAGGAGGAAGGCTGTGACGCCGAACGCTGGGTTTCGTGCATATTTTTCCTCCCCGTTTTCTTCTGCAATAATTGCAGCTCAGCTGCAAAACGTTATCGGAAGGATGACTGTCCCATCAGAGGCCTGCTGAGGAAGAGCAAGGCAGGTGCTCTTACTCAGGTGGAAAGCTATGCTTCTAAAGGGATTTGCAGAACAGCCCCTCCATTCTAAGAAATTACATTCAGACCGGTCCTTCCTTGCTTTGCACTTGGGATAAAACCAGCATTCCCCAAACCATGTTTCTCTGGCAGGAAGGCCCAGTTTGAGAACCTGGGTGATCGTTATCAGGACGTTACACGCCCACGTTCATGTAATCAGGTTTCCAGGTAAATTGCCTTGACGCAAGACATGGGGTTGATTCATTTTGACAGGTTAGAGCTCCTACTCCACTGAAAAGCCACGCTTTGAGACGACACGTACAGGAGCATCAAACAGGCAGGCAAGTCCTCGACCTACGACCAGAATCGAGCCCAACGGTGAGCAAGATGGGCTTCGCCCCGTTCTACGACCTTCCTTGCCGCAGCCGTTTTAAGCGAATATTCTGCAGTTCGGCAAAGAAAAGCGGTAAAAATGGGTCGGAACTCACCGAACCGCTGTCTCGCTTAGCGACAAGAAATTCCGGGGCTCAATTGTGGTCGCAGGTCGAGGACCTGAAAAACTGCATTTGTCATCCAGCAAACTTGTGATCAGCTTGTCAGCTGCAAACATCCCTCCGGCCTGTTTCAGAACGCAGCTTCAGGGCAATTAGATGTTATGAAAATAGCCAACTTACTGGAACTAATTAAACGATCACGCCGGCAGCTTCATCCCGGACCAAACTCCAGCCTGCGTTGAGCGAAAACAGCAGCTCATTGTTCCCGGCAGTTCCTATTTTATCCACAATTACGTTTATTACCTATCCATTTCGGGTTTAAATGGAGCAGCGGAGAAGAGGGTGTGTCTTTTGCGCTTCCTGCCCGTTGCTGGCAATAGATCCAATATTAGAAACGGTTCTAATATTTTTAGGGATTTTGCATCATGCATGAGCCACATGCCAGGACGTGAAGCCGCAGCTGAGAGACGCAACTCAAAAGTGTCGGTGAAATTCTGATTTACAAAGAGCATCACGTGGTTTTTTTTTTTTTTTTAAAGGCAGGGACATCGACAGACAGGTGACTCAGATCTGACTTACAGCTGTGTGAACGGGCATTAAGGGATGGGAAGATGGGGTGGGGGGGTGGGGGGAAACCTGCCCGAATGTCTCGCTTCGAGCCAGGATTCCTGGTGGCATGTGTGAACTGGCAAGTGTACAAAAAAACTACAGGACGGAAGGCAGGACAAGAAGCGACGGATGGAAAGTCATCCAGGAGAAGAGAAGCAACCTGGAATTAAAGGAGAAGCTTCCCGACAGTGAGGACAATTAACCAGCGGAACAGCCTGCCACCAGAAGTTGTGGGGGCTCCGTCAGTGGAGGTTTTTAAGCAGAGACTGGACAGTCACTTGACTGAAATGGTATAGGGGTTGGACTAGAAGACCTCCAAGGTCCCTTCTAGCTCAGGAAGGGAGGGAGAGAGGGAGGGAGGGAGGGAGGGAAGGAAGGAAGGAAGGAAGGAAGGAAGGAAGGAAGAGAGGGAGGGAGGGAGGGAGGGAAGGAAGGAAGGAAAAGGAAAGGAAGAGAAGGAAGGAAGGAAGGAAGGGAAGGAAGGAAGGAAGGGAAGGAAGGGAAGGAATGAACGAACGGAAGGAAGGAAGGAAGGGAAGGAAGGAAGGAAGGGAAGGAAGGAAGGAAAAGGAAGGGAAGGGAAGGAAGGAAAAGGAAAGGAAAGGAAAGGAAGGGAAGGGAGGGAGGGAGGGAGGGAGGGAGGGAGGGAAGGAAGGAAGGGAAGGAAGGAAGGGAAGGAATGAACGAACGGAAGGAAGGAAGGAAGGAAGGGAAGGAAGGAAGGAAGGGAAGGAAGGAAGGAAAAGGAAGGGAAGGGAAGGAAGGAAAAGGAAAGGAAAGGAAGGGAAGGGAGGGAGGGAGGGAGGGAAGGAAGGAAGGAAGGGAAGGAAGGAAGGGAAGGAATGAACGAACGGAAGGAAGGAAGGAAGGAAAGGAAGGAAGGAAGGGAAGGAAGGAAGGAAGGGAAGGAAGGAAAAGGAAGGGAAGGGAAGGAAGGAAAAGGAAAGGAAAGGAAGGGAAGGGAGGGAGGGAGGGAGGGAGGGAAGGAAGGAAGGAAGGAAGGAAGGAAAAGGAAAGGAAAGGAAGGGAAGGAAGTTGTAGAAAAAATGCTTTTAAAAGCCTCTGACGATCCCAGCTGAGCCGTGCGATCATCAGAGGCTTTTTTTTTTTTTTTACTTTTAAAAGCATTTTTTCGGCCAAAGAGGTTGTAGAAAAAATGCTTTTAAAAATTAAAAAAAAAAGCCTCTAATGATTGCAGCTCAGCTGGACATGCGGGGGTGGGGGCGGCAGGGATTTTTGCTACCGGTTCTCCGAACCACCCGCCTCCATCGCTACCGGATCGAGCGATCCGGTCCGAACCGGGAGCATTTCACCCCTGCAGGAAGCCCTGTTTTATTGAAACTAGCATACGGATCCCAAAGCTTGTCTACTCCTTGTCTTGTCTTCTTTAGCCATCAAACAAAACACTGCAGAAGGCATTTTTGAGATCCACAAGTCGGTTTAGTGTATGTAGCAGCACTGAAGTTCCTATTTCTTACGTCTCTTCCTCCCCTTCCTCGTAAATGCGATTTTCATGCACGCACAAAGGAACAGAGTTTTAAAGGCAGCTAAACTTGAGATTAGAGCGGATTGAAACCCCTGAAAATATTGAAAAAAGATGGAAATTAAACGAAGACATCTGTCGCCTTACAAGCCGCTTCAAAAAAATCCCCCCCCTTTTAAAATCTCTCCACCACTGGCGCACGGAAGCCCATTTAAACCTAGACGTGTTAATTCATTAACCTCCCAACAATTAACAATGCATATTTGACATCTGAATTTAACTTTATCAAGTCCTGATGATTGGGGAGGGAATGTGGGGGGGGGGCAATCTTCTCACTGCCAAGGCGGGTAATCAACACCGCCTAAAGTGGATTAAAAACAAAAACAAAAAAAAACAACTTTTCGCCATCTGCATATTTTCCAACAGAAATAAGGAGCAAACAGGAAACGTGTTTTTTTTTTAAAAAAATGAGTTGTTGGCTGACGAGGAGATTTTGCACCTCATGTTGAAAAGATGATAAAAGTGGGAGGGGGAACAGTGCGTCGCCGGTCAATTAACAAGACATTTTAAAAACCCGACGAATCTTTTTTGCATTGAGAAGTTGTAATGACAGCGGCAGTAGGGAGATCGGCGTGCCGGGAATCTTGCGCGATGCGGAGCCATATCGGTGGGCACGCGAGTGCAGCCAGCTGATTTTCGGGCCTTCTGGGACCACCGGAAGTTGGGAAACAGGCTATTTCCGGACTCCAGAGGGCTTCCGGGAGGGTGGGGAAGGCTTTTTTTGCCCTCCCCAGGCTCCTAGAAAGGCTCTGGAGCCTGGGGAGGGCAAAAAAACGGGCCTTTCAGTCCCACCGGAAGTCGGTAAATGGGCCGTTTCTGGCCTCTGGGGGGGGATGGGGAAGGCTGTTTTCGCCCTCCCCAGGCTCCTAGAAAGGCTCTGGAGCCTGGGGAGGATGAAAAATGGGCCCACCATGTCATTGCGTGCCAAAAGCAGGGGGACTGCAGGGGTGTTGCGTGCGCATGCTTGGGGGGGGCACACTGAATTAGAGGTGTGGGCACACAGCGCGACTCCTCCCACGCTCCCCACGCTTTTCGCACACGGCAGCAAAAGGTTAGCCATCCCTGCCCTATACTTATAAACAGTTTAGGCCATGTTATAATTATATTTTAATCCGTCTGTCTGCCGGCCTATCTACCTACCAGAATAACAAAGTTGGGAGAGACCTTGGGGGTCTTCTAGGCTAACCCCCTGCTCAAGCAGGAGCCCCTATACCCATGATGGCGAACCTGTGGCATGCATGCCACAGCTGGCATGAGTAGCCCTCTCTGCGGGCACGCAAGCTGTTGGCCAGCTCAGCTCTACCCCGCATATGCACGCGCCTATAATTTTCAGGCCTCTGCCGCGCATGCATGTGGGGGCGGGGTGCCTACGGGAGATGCACATACATGCGTGGATGGGTGTGCACATGCGCAGAGGGCATGGGGGAATGCGGGGGGGTGCACTGCATCACCACACACGCCCCGTGGCCCGTTTTTGGTCCCAGGAGGCTGCAGGGAGTCCCACTAGGCCCAAAACAAGGGGGGGATCATGCGCACATCCACGGGGGGCAGGGGGAACACTGGGGAGGCACGCGCCATGTGCGAGGGTGCACGGGGCGGTCACGCACGCCTTGCGTTATGGGTGCAGGCACACATGCGTGCTATCGTGTGCGCGCTCTCGGCACGCCAACGACAAAAAGATTAGCCGTCACTGCCCTATACCATTTCAGATAAATTTTTATCCAATCTCTTCCTAAAAACCTCCAGTGTTGGGGCACCCACAACTTCTGGTGGCAAGCTGTTCCACTGGTTAATTGTCCTCACTGTTAGGAAGTGTCTCCTTAAATTCCAGGTTGCTTCTCTCCTTGATTAGTTTCCATCCATTTTTGTCTTGTCTTCTAATGCTTTGGAGAATAGCTTGACTGCCTCTTCTTTGGGGCAGCCCCTGAGATATTGGAAGATGCTATCATGTCTCTCCTAGTCCTTCTTTTCATTAAACTAGACATGCCCAGTTCCTGCAACCGTTCATGTTTTATCCTCTAGTCCCTTAATCCTCTTTGTTGCTCTTCTCTGCACTCTTTCTAGAGTCTCCACATCTTTTTTTACAAAATGGCGTCCAAAATTGGATGCAGGATTCCAAGTGTGGCCTTACCAAGGCCTTATAAAGTGGTATTAACACGTCAAGTGATTTTGATTCTATCCCTCTGTTGATGCAGCCTAAAACTGTGTTGGCTTTTTTGGCAGCTGCTGCACACGGCTGGCTCATATTTAAACGATTGTCTACTAGGACTCCAAGATCCCTCTCACAGTGACTACTATTGAGCGAGATACCACCAATTCCATACTTGTGCATTTCAAAGATATCAAACTCCCTAGCCGTAGGAATTCCATCTCCGTTCTTTTCCATGAGTCAAACTGGAAATCCTGTTTTTTCCATCGGAGGGGGGGGGGTAGCCAGGCTCTCTTCCCTCCGTGCCCTCTGTCTGTTTCCGTCTGTGAATTATTTCCTTCCCATCTTGCGCTGAAAAAGCTTTGACATCTGCGTTACAACCCAGCCTTAATTGGCCAAGCTGTTGCGGCAACACCGTGCCAGTTCATCATTTCGGAATCTGGCGGTGACGAACAAGGAACAATATTCTCCCGGCGGCGGTCCGAGAGGAGAGAGAGAGCTCTTGGGGAGGCCGACTGTAACCTCAAATGGTCGTTTTAAGGAAACGTCCGTTAAGTCGAGGACCGTCTGTATGGGGAAAGATTGAAGGAACCCCTAACAGTGAGGACAATGGATCGGTGGGACGGAAGTTGCCTCCAGAAGTTGTGGGTGCCTCCATCACTGGAGGGTTTTAAGGACTGGACAGCCACTTGGCTGAAATGGTATAGGATCAGGATGGCTAACCTTTTTGCCATCACGTGCCAAAAGTGAGCGGGTGCGCATGTGCCCACTCATCATTCTATGCGCCCCGCCCTCATGCATGTGTGCACGACCCCACCCATGCTTCCCCCACTTTTGGCACAGTGGGCCCGGTAGGCCCGTTTTTCGCCCTTCCCAGGCTCCAGAGCCTTTCTAGGAGCCTGGGGAGGGCGAAAACTGCCTTCCCCACCCCCCTCAGAGGCCCTCTGGAGGCTGGAAATGGCCTGTTTGCCGACTTCCAGTGGGCCCAAAAATCAGCTGACCAGCGTGCACATGTGCACCAGAGCTGAGCTCGCGTGCCCACCGATATGGCTGTGTGCGCCACCTATGGCACGCATGTCATAGGTTCGCCGTCACGGGTATAGGGCCTCCTGCTTGAGCAGGGGGTTGGACTAGAAGACCTCCAAGGTCCCTTCCACCTCTATTCCGATTGATTCTGGGGAGAGCAGTAGCAGTTAAGACTTATACACCAGCTCCATAATGATCTACAGCAGGGGTCTCCAACCTTGGCAACTTTAAAACTTGTGGACTTCAACTCCCAGAGTTCCTCAGCCAGCAACGCTGGTCCACCAAGCTGGCAACTTTAAGTTGCCAAGGTTGGAGACCCCTGATCTACAGCCCACTCTAAGCAGTTTACAGAGTCAGCCTCTTGCCCCCACAACTATCTGGCACTTCATTTTACCGACCTCGGAAGGATGGAAAGCTGAAGACAACTTTGAGCCGGTCGGAATCGAACTCCTGGCAGTGAAATTCGCCTGCAATACTCCATTCTCACCACTGCTCGTTAAAAACCACGGGAGATTGAAAGGGGGGGGAAAATTAATGCGGTGGGATAGAATCCGATCGACTTTGCTTGTCAGAAGGAGATCACATGACCCCGGGACGAAGCAACCGTCGTAAATACAAGTCAGCTGCCAAGAGGCTGAATTTTTGACCCTGGGGAACGCTGCGACGGTCGTGTGAAAAAGAGTCATAGATCACTGGTTTCAGTGTCGTCGTATCGTCAAACAGACACTAAATGAGCTGTTGTAATCAAGGACTACCTATACTATAAAGGATGCCAGATAGACAGTGAAAATCCACTCGCCATTATTCAGAACGTGGGACACAGAACGAGAGACATGCAGCAAAGGAAGGCCAAATCTGGACAAATGTTAAGAGAAAAATATAGCATCTGCAGTGATTCACTTAACAATTATGGCAAGAGGGGTCGTAAAATGGGGCCAACTCGCTCAACAACTATCTTGCTCGGCAGTGGAAATTTTGGGGCTCGGTTTTGATCGTAAGCTGAACATTATCTGTGCTAAGAACATTTTACAAATATAACACTTCCGCTGCAATTTCCAAACGTACAAATTCTTAATACTTTCCAAAAAAAACCCCAAGTGCCTGGTTCATTTTTCTTTGTGGTTAAGGCAAAACATTTTTTTTAAAAAAATGTTATGTACGAGGCACTGCCCCTGCACTCTTGCCCGCCATCTATTCATTTGAGTTTAGATATTTTTGATTAATAGAATAAAATACAAAAGCAAATAGGAAGACAGAGTGGGGGGAGAAGGGGAAAGAGAAGTGAATTTTTAAAAAAGTGACTTTTGACTCTCTCTGTTGCAGTAAAATAAAGCATTAACATCCAACCACGACTTTTTGACTTTTCCATATTATAATAAACCATTTCTATAAAAACAATTCAACCTGATCAGTAAAACCCATAATCAAAGTCTCATTTTCTTTTTGCCCCTCACCTCGAGCGCAAAGTCCAGAAGCGGACTGTGTCTCGATGTGGCAACGAAAGTACTTATATTCTTTTCTTTAATCTTTGCCAGCCATGTTATTTATGATATAATTGGATTTCAAAAGATGAGAAGATAACCTTGGCAAGACGTTCTGTTCAGTCAACACGAACTTTCAGAGAAAGACCTAAGGATCTGGACACGCGGAACAAATTCCTAATGATCATAAAATGCAATCCTTATTGGATGGAAAAATATTTTACAGACCGGTCCGGCCAGCGATTTCTGTGCAAATAAAAATAAATTTTTTTAAAAAAAGAGAGCAAGCATTCTTGCAGAAAAGACACCGCAAAATTTCCACCGCGACACCAGGAGGATCTTAATGCCAGACAAGCACCCTGCGACAGATATCTATTGACAGAGGAGACGGCTTTATCACGCTGAATGCTTTCTAATTTGCTAAGAAAGTCCTCGGAATTGCCACTTTATGTAGGATAATTTGCAAGGCGCTCTGATCTTGCTGGATTTGCAATCAGAAAGCTCACCAACGCTGATGTTTTATTGATTACATGCAAATATTTCTTCACAGGCCTGTCCAAGAAATCAATGCTCTCTACACCAAGCCAATGAATATTTCTCAAGGCGCTTAAACGGCTGAATCCTTTTAAAATAAAAAAAGGAGAAAATGTCAAGGAGAAGGAAGTCCAATCGAGGCCATCAGTACTACAGGTAGTCCTCAAGTTACGGCCACAAATGAGCCCAATGCTTATGTTGCTAAGTGGAATATTTGTTAAGCGAGCTTTGCCCCATTTTTCTCGCCACTGTTGTTAAGTGAATTATTCCAGTTGTTAGGTTAATAACACGGTTGTTAAGTAAATCTGGCTTTCCCCATTGACTTTCTTCATCAGAAGGTCGCAAAAAAGGATCACGGGACACTGCGACCGTCATAAATAGGAGTCAGTTCCAAGTGTCTGGATTTTGATCATGTGACTTTGGGGATGTTGCAACGGTCGTTAAGTGAACGAAAAGCGTTCACAAGTCACTTTTTTTTCAGTGCCGTTGTAATGGTCACTAAATGAACTGTTGTAAGTCAAGGACTTACAGGCATTTTCTGAGCAGCTGTTCGAAGTCACAGCAGCACTGCAGAAAGTGGCTTATGACCAATCCTCCCACTTACGACCAGCACAGCATCTCCATGGTCACATGATCAAAATTCAGAACTGTGGCAAGCGACTCATATTTATGACGGTTGCAGGGTCCCCGGGGGGGGTCATGTGATCCCCTTTTGTGGCCTTCTGACAAGTAAAGTCAATGAGGAAGTCAGATTCACTTAACAATCGTGTTACTCACTTAACAAGTGCAGAATTCACTTAACAACTGAGGCAAGGAAGGTCGTAAAATGATCAAAATTGGGGCGCTTGGCAACAGACTCGTATTTACGACAGTTGCAGGATCCAGGGGGTCCCTGAAAAGCAAAGTCAATGGGGAAACCAGATTCATTTATCAATGGTGTTACTAATTTAACCGCTGCAGTGATTCACTCAACAACCATGGCAAGAAAAGTCGTAAAATGAGGCAAAACTCACACGACAAATCTCTCGCTTAGCAACAGAAATTTTGGGCTCTCCATGGTGGCCGTAATTCGAGGACTACCGGTTATTTATAAATGCCATTTTATCTTGCTGGGTTTTTTTTTCCCCAAAAGCCAATTTGCAGAATTTGCAGCTTTTTCGGGGCAAAGCTATCGAGAACCTGACTCACTTCCAGAGTCAAAAAAAAACAAAAACCCTCAAATCATTTCGGATGCTTCGTCTCCCATCTTTGTTAAAAAAAGGGCCGGGATTTGCAACTTGGGGAAAACATGCATTGTGTTAGTTGCAGTTATAACTTCCAGCTGTGGCGAGGCCTTCACGAAGTTTGAAGGCAGGAAATCTTAAAAGGAAATTCCATCAGTTCCTGGCGTTTTATAACCCAAACTGTTGTTCCAAAAAGGAGCTCTGAGAAAGACAAGGAAAGGAAAAAAAAAAAATGAAGGAAAAAAGAAAACGTTGCTGTTAACTTTTTACCTCATGTCTTCGAGTAAGTCGCATTCTGCCTGATGCTTTGCTTGAAGTTTTGTCATCTGCTCGGCCTGGATGAGTTTCAGCTCTTGAGTGATTTTCACCTAAAAGAGAAGAAAAATATAATTTTTTTTAATAATTATTTTCTTAAACATCTTTCTTGTTTAATACTATAATTGCTGTAAGTCGGGGTTTCCCAACCTCGGCCACGTTAAGACGCCTGGACTTCAACTCCCAGAATTCCCCAGCCATCCATGGACTTCAACTCCCAGAATTCTCCAGCCAGCCATGGACTTCAACTCCCAGAATCCCCCAACCAGCTATAGACTTCAACTCCCAGAATTCCCCAGCCAGCCATGGACTTCAACTCCCAGAATCCCCCAGCCAGCCATGGACTTCAACTCCCAGAATTCCCTTGCCAGCCATGGACTTCAACTCCCAGAATTCTCCAGCCATCCATAGACTTCAACTCCCAGAATTTTCCAGCCAGCCATGGACTTCAACTCCCAGAATTCTCCAGCCAGCCATGGACTTCAACTCCCAGAATCCACCAGCCAGCCATGGACTTCAACTCCCAGAATTCCCCAGCCAGCCATGGACTTCAACTCCCAGAATTCCTCAGCCAGCTATGGACTTCAACTCCTAGAATTCCCCAGCCATCCATAGACTTCAACTCCCAGAATCCACCAGCCAGCCATGGACTTCAACTCCCAGAATTCCCCAGCCAGCCATGGACTTCAACTCCCAGAATCCGCCAGCCAGCCATGGACTTCAACTCCCAGAATTCCCCAGTCAGCCATGGACTTCAACTCCCAGAATCCACCAGCCAGCCATGGACTTCAACTCCCAGAATTCCCCAGCCAGCCATGGACTTCAACTCCCAGAATCCACCAGCCAGCCATGGACTTCAACTCCCAGAATTCCCCAGCCAGCCATGGACTTCAATTCCCAGAATTCCCCAGCCAGCCATGGACTTCAACTCCCAGAATTCCTCAGCCAGCTATGGACTTCAACTCCTAGAATTCCATGGCTGGCTGGGGAATTCTGGGAGTTGAAGTCCAGGTGTCTTAATGTGGCTAAGATTGGGAATCCTTGTGTGTTGTGATAGGTCTTTACATCTACACTTACCACAATTGGGGCGAGAATTCCCATCGCTAAACAAAGGAATCAACCTGAATTTACTACCTTTTTTATGGCCTTTAAGGAAATCATGCGGTTGTTAAGTGAATTCAGCTTCTTTTGATCAGTCTGGAAACTGCTTTGAAGCTCGCAAATGGGGATCACATAACCCCACATAATTGGGGGGTGGGGGGGTTACTTGGAACCCTGACAGCCGGGACGATGCGACTGTGGTATAAATGCACACCCATTTGCCAAGGGCCTGCATTTTGATCATGTGGCCGTGGGGATGTCGTAATTGCAAGGACTGGTCGCAAGTTACTTAATTTCAGCGCAGTTGCAATATCGCCTGCTATAAGAATGGTTGTAAGTCGAGGACTGCCCGCAGTGGCTAAATATAGAATAGAATAGAAAATAGAAAATAGAAAATAGAAAATAGAATAGAATAGAATAGAATAGAATATAGTGTAGAATAGAATACAATAGAATAGGATAGAAAATAGTGTAGAGTAGAGTAGAATAGAATAGAAAATAGAGTAGAGTAGAATAGAAAATAGAGTAGAGTAGAGTAGAGTAGAATAGAATAGAATAGAAAATAGAGTAGAGTAGAATAGAAAATAGAGTAGAGTAGAGTAGAGTAGAATAGAATAGAAAATAGAGTAGAGTAGAGTAGAGTAGAGTAGAATAGAATAGAAAATAGAGTAGAGTAGAATAGAAAATAGAGTAGAGTAGAGTAGAGTAGAATAGAATAGAATAGAAAATAGAGTAGAGTAGAATAGAATAGAACAGAAAATAGAGTAGAGTAGAATAGAAAATAGTGTAGAGTATAGAGTAGAGTAGAGTAGAGTAGAGTAGAATAGAATAGAAAATAGAGTAGAGTAGAATAGAATAGAATAGAAAATAGAGTAGAGTAGAATAGAAAATAGTGTAGAGTATAGAGTAGAGTCGAGTAGAGTAGAATAGAAAATAGTGTAGAGTAGAGTAGAATAGAAAATAGAGTAGAGTAGAGTAGAGTAGAATAGAAAATAGAGTAGAGTAGAGTAGAGTAGAGTAGAGTAGAATAGAAAATAGAGTAGAGTAGAGTAGAATAGAATAGAAAATAGAGTAGAGTAGAATAGAAATTAGTGTAGAGTAGAGTAGAATAGAAAATAGAGTAGAGTAGAGTAGAGTAGAGTAGAATAGAAAATAGAGTAGAGTAGAATAGAAAATAGTGTAGAGTATAGAGTAGAGTAGAATAGAAAATAGAGTAGAGTAGAGTAGAGTAGAGTAGAGTAGAATAGAATAGAATAGTACAGGTAGTCCTCGACTTACAACGGTTCATAACATGACCAGAGTTACGACAGTAATTAAAAATGTGACTTAATGTAAGTGTGATTTTTCACACTTACAACCAATGGCAGCTTCTCCATGGTCGCGTAATCAAAATTCAGATACTTTAATTGATTCATATTTACGACAGTCGCAATGTCCCAAAGTCCTAGGTTTCCCCCTTTTGCGACCTCCTGACATGCAAAGTCAATGGGGGAGCCAGATTCACTTAACAACCGGGTTCCTAACTTAACAACCGCAAGTTGATTCGCTTAACAACGGCAGCGCGAAAGGTGGTTAAAATCGGGCAAAATTCACTTAACAAATGTTTCGCTGAGCAGCGTAAAATTTTTGGTCGTAAACCGAGGACTACCTGCACTACGATTCCACTACCTTGCAACCGGATTGCCATGACGTAGCTTTCTCAAAAGACAGAAAGCGCCACTTGTTTTATGCAAACGTAATTTCGGAACAAGAAAACGGTTTTCATGCTAAGAGCCTTGGTAGCGCAGCAGACTAAAGCACTGTTAAGTAACACCAGCTGCCTGCAATTACTGCAAGTTCAAATCTCACCAGGCTCAAGGTTGACTCAGCCTTCCATCTTGTCAGCGTGTGATCAGAGCAGTGCATGAGCCTTGGTGGTGCAGCGGACTAAAGCGCTGTTAAAGTAGCACTTAGCTGCCAGCTGCCTGCAATTACTGCGAGTTCAAATCTCACCAGGCTCAAGGTTGACTCAGCCTTCCATCCTTCCGAGGTAGGTAAATTGAGGACCCGGATTGTGGGGGCAATAAGCTGACTTTGTATAAAAAAGAACACCGCTTAGAGGGGGGCCGAAAGCCCCACTAAGCAGGTATATACAAAAGTATGAAGGCTATTGCTTAACGCATTGTAAGCCGCCCTGAGTCTCCGGAGAAGGGCAGCATATAAATCGAAACCAATCTCCCCTTATAGAACGACCTGAGATGCAAACTTTCCTGCATTATGAATGATATCGCGAGCAACGTTCGCAAATAATCAAAATACCTCTGCGGAAAAGTCACCTTATACTCAGGTGACCCCCGCATCGGACGAAGCCAGCCTCCGCCAAAAAGGAACAACTCGGCAATAATTCCAGCGGGCAGGAAACACAACTTTTAAAAGTTTCCCGAGCGCATTTAAAAAAAAAAAAAAAAAAAAGGGCAGATCGATAGAAAGAAAAGAGAAACTTTCCTCATCTTGGGCCTTTGCTAGAGTCAACCATCAAGATGCCGTTTTTAAGTTATTTGAAGGTTAAAAGTTTAAATATTAATATTCACCACTTCGAAGGGACCTCAGTTTAAATGCTGAAAAGGGTTAAATGAACTCATGGAAGCCGCTTGAAAATCAAGATACAGAAGTGGAGGGGAAAATGGAAAAAAAATCCCTCCAAGAGCTAATAGGAACAAGGACCCGTAATGGATTCACAGTAGGGAAAGCCACGCTAGTATATAGTAGGGGGGGGGAATCTTAAGGACTAGCTCCTTTTCCAATTACGGTACCTCATTTTATTAACAGGCAGAAGCTTTCCTCCACCCACTGGCCTTTTCCAGCCCTGAGGAGCTGCCTTTTAATTAAGTGTGTTAATTGGAAAAATATTCATCAGACACCTTCACCGATTTTTTTGCAAGGAGCTCATGAAGCACAGGTAGTCCTCGACTTATGGCCGCAATGGGGCCCCAAAATTTCTGCTGCTAAGCAAGGCAGTTATTCCAAGTTTTGTCCCATTTTGCCACCTTTTCTTGCCACCGTTAAGCGAAACACTCCAGTTAAGTGAATCACGCTTCCCCATTGACTCTGCTTGTCAGGTGGTCGCAAAAAGGGATCATGTGATCCCCTGCAACCGTCATAAATACGAGTCAGTTGCCAAGCCTCTGAATTTTGATCACGTGACTATGGGGGGGGGGGAATGCTACAAAGGTAAAAAACAACAACCGTAAATTACTTTTTTCAGTGCCGTTGCAACTTTGGTCCTTAAATGAAGGGTTATAAGTCGAGGACTACCCGCGATCCATTAAGTACAGAAATGCGCCTTGTTCCCCCCGAATGAAAAGGCCCATTTCTTAACAGATTTGTTGTGTGATCCTCTGCTTTTTCCTCCCACCGGTCAAGGAAAACTTTGATTCACCAGGTGGAAAAACTCCAGGTTTCAATCAGATCTCCGGGATCACGTCGCGGGAATCCGTATTAGAAAATTGCTCTAACAAATGGCATTTTTTTAAAACTTTTTTTCACCCCTACGAATAAGAGGGCTGCGTTTGCACTGTTTTATATTTAGGAGGGGAAAGCCCAAGTATTTTGTATTCGAAAGAAGGTGGAAAATAAAAATTGAGTCATTCAGAAGCCTTCAAACCAGTGTTTTTCAACCTTGGTAGCTTGAAGATGGGTGGACTTCAACTCCCAGAATTCCCCCAGCCAGCAGCGCTGGCTGGGGGATTCTGGGAGTTGAAGTCCACCCATCTTCAAGCTTCCAAGGTTGAGAAACACTGCGTTCACATGTTGTGATTGCTCCCATCACCGGAGGCTTTTAAAAAGACACTGGACAGCCACTTGTCTGCCATGGGATCGGGTCTCCTGATTGAGCGGACGGGTTGGTCTAGAAGACCTCTAAGGTCCCTAGTCCTCAATTTACAACACTTCATTTGGTGATTGTTATCAAAGTTACAGCGGCACCGAAAAGAAAAGCGACGCGAACAGTTTCGCCCTTATGACCGTTGGCATCCTCCTCCCCTGGTCACGGTGATCAGACGCTCGGCGACTGACTCCTATTTATGCGATCGTTCCTGACAAGCAAAGCCCACGGGGGGTAATCCAGATTCGCTTAACGACCATGTGGCTACCCTTAATAAACGCAATGACGAAGGAAACTCGTAAAGTCGGGGCGAAACTCACTCAAGGAAACGTTTTACGCTCGGCGCCGTAAACTTTGGGCGGTCAACTGTGGTCGTAACTCAAGGACTACCTGAATGGTGTCATCTGCCCTTAGCTCAGCTCCAAAACGGTTTTACACACACCCCCCAGGATAAAATACCCCTATTTCTACTGGAAAACCTCCAAACGAAACCCAGAAGTTTTACCCAGCAAGAGCAAAAACTATCCGGGGAAAAAAAAAGAAAGAATTCTCAACAACAACCAAAATCTACTCTGTGGTTTTTCTTTTTTTTAACAGAAAGGCTAAAAGTTATTTTTTATTTTTCATCCAAACCGCCCAGCAGAGAAATTCCCCCCAAGTAAATCTCATCCTTCTGGTGGGGATCCCCCCACCCCTCTTAAACTCAAGCAGACCATATAAACAAACCAGTGGAATAAACACAACTACCTGTAAACACGGTCAAAACATGGCTTGCCAGCTAAATAAACCCCAATGCTGGGCAAGCCAAGATCAGCCTCCTCCTCCTCTTCCTCTTCCTCCTCCCTCCCCATTGAAAAACTCAGCCTTTTGTTGACAAAAATTAAACCTATTTCTCCCCGATGAATTTTAGCCAGGTCTGAACACGCAGGCACACGCTAGTGTGAGTGGCTGCTGCTGTTGTTGTTGTTTTAAACACAGACACACACGTTTATTTTACATTCGGGGCCAAGCCGGGCTGTGGGTTCGAGTTATGCAAGAGACGAGGGCGAGGGGGGGGAACTGTCGAAATTGGTTTAATGGATAAATAGACCTCGAGATCTACCTCCCTCCCCAAGGAAAGGTTTGCAAGGGGAAATTGGGGGGTGGGGTCTCCTGGTTCTTCATGCCTGGGTTCTGCAGCCCTTCCGGAGACCCCAAACCCCACCCCAATTGTCCCTTCTTGCAACTGCTGGCCAGACAGAAGCGTCCTGGCAGGCCTACGTCTCCGTGGCTGGGACCCAACCCCTAAAAATAGCCTCCTTGCATCAGGCCAACCGGACTCTCTCTCCCATCCACACTTTGACCCCGGCCAAGGAACGCAGGCCTTGAAACCTGGGAGGAAAATATGAGTTGGGGGCCTCTTCAGCCAGATCCCCCCCCCTCCCCATATTTTTGTCACTTGGCCAGTCGCGCTCTCCTTCTCGGAATCAGCCAACTAGACCTCTACTCCCTCGTCTTCGTGCCTGGCCCAAGCAGGCAGGCTGGCTGGGGATGATGGGTGCTGGAATCCCCCCATCTTTGTAAGCCCCCCCTCAAGAGGTGGGGAAGGCAGCTTGAGCTGAGCCAAGCCTCCTCAAATCCTGGCTGGCCCTACTCCGGAATAACCCCCGGCTCCTTTCTTGGAGGGAGAGGGGGGTGCCAGGACCACCAATAAAACCACCCCTCCCCAGCAAGCGGCCTCCCATCTCCAATGTCCCCCCATCTTCTTCAACCGGACCCCAAGCAGGCTTGCATTGAACCAAGCAGCCGCAGCATTCCCACAAGGGCGGGATGGAGCATGGGAACACCCTGAGCCTCCGGGTTGGGGGGTTCGGTTTTCTCGGAAGGCATCCTTTTGGATTTTTTTGGGGGGGGGAGGGAGGAGGGTCGGTGGAGCAGCCTCAAGCAAAGCCCATCTTGCAGCCTCCCCTTCCCCGGCGACCCTCCCCAGCCTCTGCAGACCCCGCAAGACCCCCTCCCCGTACGAGACACGAGTCCTGCAGACCCCCCAAGTTCCCCTCCTCCAACCTGCAGCCCCCCCAAACAACCCTCCTCCGCCCTACAGCCCCCTCCTCCTCCTCCATGCAGCCCCCCCAAATCTCCCTCGTCCATGCATCCCAAATCCCTCTTTTCCATGCACCCCACAAAACCCCTCCTCCGCCCTACAGCCCCTCTCCTCCTCCTCCATGCAGCCCCCCCATATCCCCCTCCTCCATGCAGCCCCCCCATATCACCCTCCTCCAGGCAGCCCCCCAAATCCCCCTCCTCCAGGCAGCCTTCCCATATCCCCCTCCTCCATGCAGCCCCCCATATCCCCCTCCTCCAGGCAGCTCCCCAAATCCCCCTCCTCCAGGCAGCCCCCCCATATCCCCCTCCTCGTCCATGCAGCCCCCCAAAAACCCCTCCTCCGCCCTACAGCCCCCATCCTCCTCGCAAGCCCCCCTCCTACAACCTGCAGCCCCCCAAGCCCCCTTCTGGTCCGTGCAGCCCCCCAAAACCCCTCCTCCGCCCTACAGCCCCTCTCCTCCTCCTCCATGCAGCTCCACGTCCCCCTCCTCTTCCATGCAGCCCCCCAAAAACCCCTCCTCCGCCCTACAGCCCCCCTCCTCCTCGCAAGCCCCCCTCCTACAACCTGCAGCCCCCTTCTGGTCCGTGCAGCCCCCCCAAATCCCCCTCCTCCAACCTGCAGCCCCCCCTCCTCCTCCTCTTCCATGCAGCCCCCCTCCCCAAATCCCCCTCCGACGCCCCCCACCCCATCCAGACCCCTCCGCGGAGCTTCCCCGGGCACCCCGCCTCTCCCGATGGCCAGCCGGGTCCTCTCCCCTCCTGGGAAGCCGCCAGAGCCGAGGCTGGACCCGGCATCCCGCTCCTCCGCCGGCGACCCCCCCCCATCCGCGACCCCCGCCGCCTCCCCGCTCACCTTCCTCGGCGGAGGCTGCATGGCGGCGGCGGCGGGGCCGCTCTGGGCCTCCACATCAATCCTTCCCCGCCCGGGACGGCAACGGCCAGGCGGGCGCCGAGCGGCGGGGAACGACGCCGCGGCTGCAGCGGCGCGGGGGCAGACGAGCGGAGGGGCGTGGCCGGGGGGGGCGTGGCCGGCAGAGGGGGAGGGCGGATCCCTGGAGTCGCCCGGCCTCCTCGCTGCCACGGGGGGGGCGGGGGGGCGGGGGGAGGGGGGCGTGGCCGCGCGTGCGCGGCGAGGCCTCGTGGGGGGTGGGAAAACCGCGCGAGACTTCTTTTCTTGACTCCCGCCCCCCCGGGGGAAAGAAAAAAAAAAAAAGCCCGCGCTTTTTTTTTTTTTTTTACGCGCTTCGTCCTCCCTCAGAATCAAACTGGAAAGGGACCTTGGAGGTCTTCTAGTCCAGCCCCCTTTGCTCCGGCAGGGAGAGAAATACCCCTCTATGTGCCATTTCAGACAAACGGCTGTCTTATTTTTTTTTCCTTTTTTTTAAAAAAAAAAACTTCCAGTCATGGAGCACCTACAAACTTCTTGAGGGAAGCTATTCAAAATAACAAAAAAAGAGTGGGGAAGGGACCTTGGAGGTCATCTAGTCCAGCCCCCTTTTCCTCAGGCAGGAGATCCTTACACCGTTTCACACATACTGGCTGCCCGGTTTTCTTCTTTTAAAAAAACTTCCAGTGTTGGACCCCCCACAACTTCCACTGGTTAATAAATCGGAGTCGAAAGCTCTAACGGGATTTTTTTTTTCGAATTATCCTTTCAATCCCCACCGGCCTGACTCGCGTCACGTGTGAAAGCTGACCCGCGTCAGTCACCTGAGGGACTTTTTTTAAAAAAAATCCGCCCCGAGACTTTTTTTTAATAATAAAATTTCCCCCAGCCCTCCCCATTTGCCCCGGGAGTGGAATTAATTTATATAACGGTTAATTAGGCTTTATTTTATATTTTTTAATTAAAGACAG
Organism: Pantherophis guttatus; assembly: GCF_059756535.1. Taxonomy (NCBI): domain Eukaryota; kingdom Metazoa; phylum Chordata; class Lepidosauria; order Squamata; family Colubridae; genus Pantherophis; species Pantherophis guttatus. The sequence goes on along the minus strand of NC_142067.1, from coordinate 3,332,259 downwards.
CAACACGAGGTCCTTTTCTCGCTCCGCGATGTCGCCGCGTGACAGGCCGCGCGGAGGAGGCGGGGCTTGAGGGGAGCCAATCGGAATGGGTGGCACGCAAACGGGGCCACGCCCCCCTTTCACCGAGACGGCTCCTCCTTCCTATTGGGTGCCGCGCCTCTGGCTGGACGAACGGATTGCGCTGCTAGTCGCTGCTGCCCCCTGGCGGCGACGCGCTGCAGGGGACGGACTGACGTTTTTTCCCCCCATCCTGCTAAAACAGGCTTGTTTTAATCTTGGTTTGTATAATAAACCACCAATGGTTGGGTTGTTGTGGCCCCTGAAACCCTGAATTGCAAACTACAGCTGTTCTTTCCGTAAGTAAGTAAAACCATAAGCAAGGATATTTCTTGCATTAAGTATTTGGCTGTTCATATTTATCACACCTGCAATTGCAAGACTCTCTGGAATAGAATGGAATAAGAAAGTAGAAGAGAGAAGAGAAGAGAAGAGAAGAGAAGAGAAGAGAAGAGAAGAGAATATATAATAATCTATATCAGAATTAGAATAGAATAGAAGACAATAGAAGAAATAGAAAAGAAGAGAATATATAATAATCTATATTAGAATAGAATAGAATAGAATAGAATAAGAAAGTAGAATAGAATAGAATAGAAGAAATAGGAAAGAAGAGAAGAGAATATATAATATTCTATATTAGAATTAGAATAGAATAGAATAGAATAAGAAAGTAGAATAGAATAGAATAGAAGAAATAGGAAAGAAGAGAAGAGAATATATAATATTCTATATTAGAATTAGAATAGAATAGAATAGAATAAAATAGAATAGAATAAGAAAGGAGAAGAGAATAGAATTAATGGAATGGAATGGAATGAAATAGAATAGAATAGAATAACAGAGTTGGAAGGGACCTTGGAGGTCTTCTAGTCCAACCCTCTCCTTAGGCAGGAAATCCTACAACACTTCAAATGGTTTATTTATTTATTTATTTATTTTATTGAATTTCTATACCGCCCTACTTCCGAAGGACTCAGGGCGGTGAACAGCCACAGAATAAAACACATAAATACAAAAATTTAAAATAGAATAAAAACGAATTAAATAGTTTGGCTGAGACAGATTTAAAATACCTATTAATTTAAAAACAAATTAAAATTTACATTTAAAAGGGGAGAAGATTTAGGCCAGGCCAGCTTGATAAAATAAGAAAGTTTTTAAGAAGAGGTTATCCAACCTCTTCTTAAAAACTTCCAGTATTGGAGCATTCACAACTTCTGGAGGCAAGTCGTTCCACTAGTTCGGAATAGGCTTCTTCACCCACTTTAAGACTCCAACTGCAGATGGATATAGGTACTATTCGACAGAGAAGGTTACCAATCCTTACCAAAACTATCATGAAAGTTTTGCTGATAGAAAACCCTTTTATTTTAAAGGCTTGCAGAAATTGGCATCTTCGCTGACTTCAAGAAGGCTCAGACCTTGGTGGGAGATTTTCAGGAATCATTCAGTGGCATGGGACTGAGATGTTGAGAAGAAGGGTGTAGCTGACGACTGCAACATCATCGCACTGATGGTGTTACTTAGTTTGGTAATGAAACGTCTGCAAGAAAACAACTGAGCTCAGAGAGCACCGAGGGCCCCACAGTCATTGCCGTCCCCGTCCTCCTCCTTTCTACAAACCTCACCACTGATGAGGTAATCTAGACAGGTAATGAAATATCTGCAATATGTCAATGAATGAACTCAATCGTTCAGGGGAAAAGTACCTTTCAAAAAAGGTTAAATCGGGACAACTGGACCAAAGTTTTTTCATCTGAGACGTTTTGTTACTCATCCAAGTAACTTCATCAGTCAAAATTTAAAAAAAAAAAAAAGTTGGTACATTCCAAAGATTCTCTGCCTAACTATTTTTTTTTTTATTTTGATCAATGAAGTTACTTGGATGAGCAACAAAACGTCTCAGATTAACAAACTTTGGTCCAGTTGTCATGATTTAACCAAGCTGAGAGAGTAACAAGGATCCCACAGTCCTCCTCCTCCTGTTCTTCCTTTCTACAAACCCCACTCTCGCCTAGCACTGATGATGTTGCCTAGTTCGGTAATGAAATGTCTATAAGGAAACAACCAAACTCAGAGAGCGCCAAGGACTCGCCCCAGACTTCGATATGTCACTAGAAAACTATTTGGAACGATCTGTGGGACCTGAACTGAAGAAAATCTTTGTATCTGCCCAGCTCAGGTCACTACAAGTAATTGGCCCTGCCTGCCACCAAAAAAACATCCTAGTTCGTAAAGGGATAAGGTGCCACCAGGAAATTGAGAAAAAAAGCCATCCTGGCATAAGGCAATTTCCAAGCATTTACTTTGAGCTAGTTTGGTCTAATGGTTAGGGCATTAGAAGCAGAAGCACCACGGAAGATGGTGAGTTCTAGTTTCACCTTAGGCACGAAGGCCGGCTGGGTGACTTTGGGCCAATCACCAGGAGACGGTGAGTTCTAGTCCCGCCTTAGGCATGAAAGCCAACTGGGTGACTTTGGGCCAATCACCAGGAGATGGTGAGTTCTAGTCCCGCCTTAGGTATGAAAGCCAACTGGGTGATTTTGGGCCAATCACCAGGAGATGGTGAGTTCTAGTACCGCCTTAGGCATGAAAGCCAGCTGGGTGACTTTGGGCCAATCGCCAGGAGACAGTGAGTTCTAGTCCCGCCTTAGGCATGAAAGCCAGCTGGAGGACTTTGGGCCAATCACCAGGAGATGGTGAGTTCTAGTCCCGCCTTAGGCATGAAAGCCAGCTGGAGGACTTTGGGCCAATCACCAGGAGATGGTGAGTTCTAGTCCCGCCTTAGGCATGAAAGCCAGCTGGAGGACTTTGGGCCAATCGCCAGGAGACGGTGTGTTCTAGTCCCGCCTTAGGCATGAAAGCCAACTGGGTGACTTTGGGCCAATCGCCAGGAGATGGTGAGTTCTAGTCCCGCCTTAGGCATGAAAGCCAGCTGGAGGACTTTGGGCCAATCACCAGGAGACAGTGAGTTCTAGTCCCGCCTTAGGCATGAAAGCCAGCTGGAGGACTTTGGGCCAATCACCAGGAGATGGTGAGTTCTAGTCCCGCTTTAGGCATGAAAGCCAGCTGGAGGACTTTGGGCCAATCGCCAGGAGACGGTGAGTTCTAGTCCCGCCTTAGGCATGAAAGCCAGCTGGAGGACTTTGGGCCAATCGCCAGGAGACGGTGTGTTCTAGTCCCGCCTTAGGCATGAAAGCCAACTGGGTGACTTTGGGCCAATCGCCAGGAGACGGTGAGTTCTAGTCCCGCCTTAGGCATGAAAGCCAGCTGGAGGACTTTGGGCCAATCACCAGGAGACAGTGAGTTCTAGTCCCGCCTTAGGCATGAAAGCCAGCTGGAGGACTTTGGGCCAATCACCAGGAGATGGTGAGTTCTAGTCCCGCCTTAGGCATGAAAGCCAGCTGGAGGACTTTGGGCCAATCGCCAGGAGACGGTGAGTTCTAGTCCCGCCTTAGGCATGAAAGCCACCTGGGAGACTTTGGGCCAATCGCCAGGAGATGGTGAGTTCTAGTCCCGCCTTAGGCATGAAAGCCAGCTGGAGGACTTTGGGCCAATCACCAGGAGACAGTGAGTTCTAGTCCCGCCTTAGGCATGAAAGCCAGCTGGAGGACTTTGGGCCAATCCCCAGGAGATGGTGAGTTCTAGTCCCGCCTTAGGCATGAAAGCCAGCTGGAGGACTTTGGGCCAATCGCCAGGAGACGGTGAGTTCTAGTCCCGCCTTAGGCATGAAAGCCAACTGGGTGACTTTGGGCCAATCGCCAGGAGATGGTGAGTTCTAGTCCCGCCTTAGGCATGAAAGCCAACTGGGTGACTTTGGGCCAATCACCAGGAGACGGTGAGTTCTAGTCCCGCCTTAGGCATGAAAGCCACCTGGGAGACTTTGGGCCAATCGCCAGGAGATGGTGAGTTCTAGTCCCGCCTTAGGCATGAAAGCCAGCTGGAGGACTTTGGGCCAATCACCAGGAGACAGTGAGTTCTAGTCCCGCCTTAGGCATGAAAGCCAGCTGGAGGACTTTGGGCCAATCACCAGGAGATGGTGAGTTCTAGTCCCGCCTTAGGCATGAAAGCCAGCTGGAGGACTTTGGGCCAATCACCAGGAGACGGTGAGTTCTAGTCCCGCCTTAGGCATGAAAGCCAACTGGGTGACTTTGGGCCAATCACCAGGAGACGGTGAGTTCTAGTCCCGCCTTAGGCATGAAAGCCAGCTGGGAGACTTCAGGCAATCACCAGGGGGCAGTGAGTTCTAGTCCTGCCTTAGGTATGAAAACCGGCTAGTTTACTTTATGGCACTCTCTATCAGCCTAACCCACCTCACAGGATTGTTGTGGGGAAAAAAGGAGGAGCAAGGAGTATCAGTTATATTCACCCCCTTGAATCATTTATAAAAACAATAACGGTGGGAGAAATAAACGTGTATTAAATAAATAAAGATGCTGTTGCAGAGAAATCTTGTAAGAAAACGGGCAGGCAAAATCACCAGGCGTCCGCCAGATGGCAGCAGCACCTCAGAGATTTCGGTCGATGTTGGATAAAGTCAACCCGGTTAGGTCCCACGTGAGACCATCAAAGGTTGTGGGTTGAATGGAGAAGTCCAGAAACAGAGTCTGGAAGAAGGCCAGGACCGACCTCTTCTGCTATCGTTGTCAAGAAGAACAAACATTGACATATTCACCAGGTGGCAAGCTGGTATCTCTAGCTAGTTTAGAAACAGTCTCCTTCATCCTCTTCAGGAAATTCACCTGCAGATGGATACGGAAGAGAACCACAGAATCCTAGGACTGGAAGGGACCTTGGAGGTCATCTAGTCCAACCCCCTGCCCGAGCCAGGAGACATTATATCATTCATCCCCCAGACGAATGGTTCTGCAGTCTTTCCTCGAAAACCTCCAGTGACGAAAGCACCCACAATTCCTGTTTCAATAATTAATCATTGTTGCTGTCAATAAATTTCTGCTTAGTTCTAGGTGTGGATCTCTCTTTAATGATCTTTTTCACCCATTATTACTACTTCTCGCCTTTTACTCGAGTGCCTCGGAGAATCGTTAGAACAATTAACCGGCGGAACAACTTGCCACCAGAAGTTGTGAATGCTCCAACACTGGAAGGTTTTAAGAAGAATTTGGATAACCATTTGTCTGAAGTGGTGTAGGGTTTCCTGCCTAAGCAGGGGGTTGGACTAGAAGACCTCCAAGGGTCCCTTCCCACTCTGTTATTCTATTCTGTTTATAGGTCAACCATTTCTTCTCTGTGACAGCTCTTCAAATACTGGAAGATGACTATCATCTCACCCCTAGTCCTTCCGTTTGATAGGACAGACATACCAAATTCCTGCAACCATTCTTCATATATTTTACCCTCCAGAGTCCCCCTGATCGTCTTTGTTACTCGTTTCTCTGTTTTCAAGAAAGATTCCTTCTATTCTTAATTGGTGCAAAATAGAACTGACTCTCTGCTTCTCACCATCCCATGACAAAAACGGAGATCCTTTAAAGTTGATTTTGTATAAAAAAGGACACCGCTTGGGGGGGCCGAAAGCCCTACTAAGCAGGTATATACAAAAGTATGAAGGCTATTGCTTAACGCATTGTAAGCCGCCCTGAGTCTCCAGAGAAAGGGCGGCATATAAATCGAACAAATAAATAAATAAATAAGTAAGTAAGTAAGTAAGTAAGTAAGTAAGTAAGTAAGTAAGCAAGCAAGCAAGCAAGCAAAGAAAGAAAGAAAAAGAAAGAAAGAAAGAAAGAAAGAAAGAAAGAAAGAAAGAAAGAAAGAAAGAAAGAAAGAAAAGACAACAGGCAGTAAAGTTCCTTGCAGGAAATAGCTTGCTATAGGGTTCTTCTTGGTACTCTCTGAGCTGGGTTGTTTTCTTACAGATTTATTTCTTTATTTCTTTATTATTTATTAAATTTTTATACCACCCCCTCTCCCGAAGGACTCGGGGCGGTGAACAGCCAGAATTAAAAACACACAATACAAATATTAAAATACATTAAAACGAAATTAAATTATCTTTGGCTTCTCCAATTTAAAACCCCTTACCCATAAAATTCCCCAATTAAAAATTTTTTTTAACCCAGATGTTTCGTGACCCAGGTAGGTAACATCATCAGAATAGAATAGAGAATAGAATAGAATTCTTTTATTGGCCAAGTGTGATTGGACACACAAGGAATTGGTCTTAGGTGCATATGCTCTCAGTGGACATAAAGAAAAAATAAAATATATTCGTCAAGCATCGTAAGATAACAAAACTTAGCGGTAGTCATAGGATATTAATAAGCAATCGAATCATACTAGGAAACAATCAAAACAATATAAGTTGTAAAGATACAAGCATCGTGGATATCAGTGCTAGAAGGGAATGGGGTTTGTTAAGGATATTGTTGTGTTACCAACCAGCAGAGTAAGTGCACAGAGAAACGGTACTGAGTAAAACTCTAAAAAGGATTTTTTAATCAATTCTTGATTAAATTTAATAACAGCAGCCAGGTTACTGGTGGCACAGTATTGGAAGAAGGAAGATCCACCTACTATTGAGGAATGGACACTAAAAGTCGCGCATTTGGCAGAGATGGCGAAAATTTCATCATATCTTAAAGCTAGTCAAGGACTGTATGATAAAATGGGTACAAAATATAGGAGAACCAATAATGATGGAAACATGGATATCTTAAAGATCACTCAAACAAAAGATATATATCGGAATGGAGAAGATGGATTGACTATATTCAAAACAAGTATCAAACTAAGAAGTTTCATATAGCTTACGAATGAAATATTGTTAATCTTTAGTTTTTGTTTACAGTGGTTTGAGTTATAAGGAGTTAAAGACTTAGGGAGAATTGGAAGTCAACAAATTGTTAGCATATTTTAGTTTGATGTTTGTGAATGCTATACCCTGTGCTTGTTCTGGGAAGTTGAGGGAGGGGGGAAGGGGGAGGGGGAAAGGGAGGGTGGGTGGGCAAGGGGGGTGGGATGGGGTGAGGGTGGAGGGGGGGGAGAAAATGTTTGTATCTTTTATAAAACTTTTCAATAAAAAAAAAGAGAGAGAAACGGTACTGAGAGCAATGAATACATACAAACTGGTTTAACAAAGCTTTTACAGTGCAGCAGGAGGAGAACTGTGGGGTCCTTGATGCTCTCTGAACTCGGTTGTTTTCTTTGCAGACGTCTCATGACCCCGTTAGGTAACATCATCAGTTCTAGAAGGGAGTTGGGTTCCCTCTCTCTCTCTCTCTCTCTCTCTCTCTCTCTCTCTCTCTCTCTCTCTCTCTCTCTCTCGCGTGCTCTCTCTTTATATATATATATATATAAATGAAAAGGTGGAGCCATCCCAGAATACCAGCACCAGATTTGAAATAGCAACGGCAGTTACTGCAAAAGACTGCTGACATAAGCCTGATGATGGCAGATGGGATTCTGTCGAAACGTCGCTTCTACCCTTTTAGGGATATATCCACAATTACACGGGAAGAAACCCGAAATATTAACTATACACACATACATACCCGTGAAAACTTACATAAACAAATATATATATAACACCAGCCTGAAGATGACGAATGAGACTTCGTCGAAACGTCGCCAAGACACTTCCAATTTTACGTGGGAGAAGACCTGAATATATATATTTCTTATTTCTTCGTAAGGTTTATGTGTGTTTTTCTTCTAGCCAGGTTTTCCCTACGTAGCCAAGGTTTTTTTTGTAGCTCCAGCTCAGTAGAATCACATCTACTCGGTTCTGGGCTTCTGAGCTGGAGCTACAATATATATATATATATATATATATATATCCCAGAAAGCAGACCAAGGGAAATTGTTCAACTGATGAGAACAGATACCAGACTTGATCTTAAGCTGTAAGCTGGGAAAAGCCACTTTTGCATGGCTCCTCCACTCCTTAATGCCATGAATAATACACACACACACACACACACACAGAGAGACAGGCTTTTCCAAGACACAATAATATTTATTGCACCATCAGCAAATAGGTCATCATGCAATTCTAGGAAATTGCTGTCAATGGTGTCAGGGTGCTAATTAATCGCACCTTGATTTAGAAACGTGGATCGAGACTTTTCCCTTGAAGCATACTTAAGAAAATAAACCCGAAGATATACCTTCTAAGAAAAACTCATTTATTTGTTATAAAGAAAATAAAACATCTCACTATCTAAATAGTTACATTTTGGCAACGTTCCTGCCGGCCACCTCTCTGTGGTCAGACTTCTTGGCAGGAGAACAAAGAAAGTTAGAAGAAAGTGAAGGAATGTGGACATGCACAGTTAGCTTACTGATAAGAAACTTAGCAAGCTACGGTAAGTCTGAAAATCCAAAAATATGAGCTCATCTGGTAAATACAAAAACGCAGTGACAATGGTGCCAAATCCCTAAATGTTGATATGGAACCAGGAATCCCAGAAGCCTTTCCTTGTTTTGCTTCCGTACAGGTAGTCCTCGACTTACGACCACAATTGAGTCCACAATGTTTGTTGCTAAGTGAGACAGTTCTTAAGCGAGTTTTCGCCCCATTTTACGGATTTCCTTGCCGCTGTTGATCAGCGAATCGCTGCAGTTGTTAAATGAGTAACCCTGTCGTTAAGTGAATCTGACTTCCCTATGGACTTCGATGGTCAGATCGTGTGAGCTCAGGAGGAGGAGGAAGAGAAAGAGGAGGAGGAGGAAAAGAAAGAGAAGAAGGAAGAGGAGGAGGAGAAAGAGCAGAAGAGGAGGAGGAGAAAGGAGGAAGAGAAAAGGAAGAAGAGAAGGAAGGAGAAAGGAAAAGAAAGAAGAAGGAAGAAGAGGAGAAAGGAGAAGAGGAAGAGAGGAAAAGAGGAGGAAGAGAAAGGAGGAGGAGGAGGAAGAGAAAGAAGAAGGAAGAGGAGGAGGAGAAAGCAGAAGAGGAGAAAGGAGAAAGAAAGAGAAGGAAAAAGAGAAGGGGAAGGAGAAAGGAGGAGGAGGAAAAAAAGAAGGAAGAAGAGAAAGGAGAAGAGGAAGAGGAAGAGAGGAGGAGGAGGAAGAGAAAGAAGAAGGGGAAGGAGAAAGAGGAGGAGAAAGGAAGAAGAGGATTGTAGGGACCTTGATCCTCCTATGTATAGATTACCTTTTAAACTTACAGGGTCTCCTGCTCGAGCAGACGGGCTGGACTAGATGACCTTCAAGGTCTCTTCCAGCTCTATTAGTCAGTTTTCTATTAATCAAGAAAGAGAGGCAACCTGGAATGAGGGAGAAACTTCCTCACAGTGAGGATAATTAACCAGTGGAACAGCTGGCCACCAGAAGTGCTCCAACCCTTGAGGTTTTTTTTTAAGAACAGTCATTTATCCGAAATGATATAGGTTCAGGGTGTCCTGCTTGAGCAGGGGGTTGGACTAGAAGACCTCCGAGGTCCCTTCCAGCTCTATTCCGAATAGATTGAATAGAATAAGCCCAGGCTCACGGTGAGTTGTCTCCGTGGCAAGTTGGCTGGGCCCATGGTGAGGTGGCCACAGGCATGGTGGCTGCAGTGCGTTGTCCCAGATCCGCCCACCTACAAGTAGCACTTCAAAAGGATGCCAATGCAAGTAGATAAATAGGTACCAGCATTACGTGTGCCTCAGCGTATAGTCATGCTGGCCACGTGACCACGGAAGTGTTTTCGGACAACGCTGGCTCCCTCGGCTAAGAGATGAGCAACGCCCGCCGCAGTCGGACACAACTGGACAGGACTGAAACTTTTACGTACCTTTCCCTTCAAATAAATAAATTTTATATTCCACCTGACTCCGAATGACTCAGTGTGAAAGTAACTCTTATACACACAGAAAGTTAAACTTATTTCTCCTTTGTGCTCCTTTCTCATAAATTAATATTCTGGGTCCAGGCACCGGGCCAAGTATCTCTCCTTAGCTTACATAACTAACCATCTCCGGCCTGGGAACGGCCAGCTCTCAAATTAATCGGAATAAGATCTGGAAGGGACCTTGGAGGTCTTCTAGTCCAACCCCCTGCTCAATCAGGAGACCCTAGACCATTTCAGACAAAACCGTTGTCCAATCTTTTCTTAAAAACCTCCAGTGATGGAGCATTCACAACTTCTGGTGGCAAGCTGTTCCGCTGGTTAATTGTCCTGTTAGGAAGTTTCTCCTTAATTCCAGGTTGCTTCTCTCCTTGATGAGTTTCCATCCGTTGTTTCTTCTTCTGCCTTCAGGTGGTTTGGAGAATAGATTGACCTCCTCCTCTTTCTGGCAGCCCCTTAAATACTGGAAGATTGCTATTATGTCCCCCCTACTCCTTCGTTTCTCTAGACTAACTATACACAATTCCTGCAACCGTTCTTCGTATGTTTTAGTCTCTTTAATCCTCTTAGTTGCTCTTCTCTGCACTTTTTCCAAAATCTCAGCATTTTTCTGTAATGTGAGGACCAAAACTGGATGCCGTATTCCAGATGTGGCCTTACTAAGGCTTTATAAAATGGTACTCACGCGATTTTGATTCTATGCCTCGGTTTACACAACCGAGGATTGTATTGGCTTGTTTTCGGCTGCTTGCCGCACACGGCTAATTCGTGTTTAAGTGCTCGTCCACTAGGACTCTTCAGATTCCTCTCACAGTGACTTTATAAAAACTATAAAGAACTTTGATGGGATATTTGGCAGTTGATATTAAAGTACCACATTCATCTTCAGTGTTTCCAGCCTCTGCTCCTTTAAGAGGGGTGTACTTCAACTCCCAGAATTCTCCACTTCATGCATTGCAATGGCTGGGGAATTCTGGGAGTTGAAGTCCAAACACCGAAGTTTAAAAACAACAACACTGCTCTAAATCAGGGGTCTCCAACCTTGGCAACTTTTAAGACTTGTGGATCCTTCTTTATTTTGCCACAACCTTTCTTCTTCTCCTCCCTTTCTCTTCCTTCCTCTATCTCCTCCTACTTTCTTCCTCTCCTTCTCTTTCCTACTTTCCCTTCTCCCACTCCTCTCTTCTTCCCCCCCCTTCTAACCTTCTCTCCTACTCCTCTTTCCCCTCCCTTTTCTTCCTCTCCTTTTCCCTTTCTTCTTTCTCCTCTCCTCTCGTCTCCCTTCCTCTCACTCTACTCCTTCCCCTCTTTCTTGTTGTTTCCCTTTTCATGGTAAAAGAGCAGCCCCGAATCAGTAAAAATTAAAAATGAAAGTTAAAAGAAGCTCTGCTGGCTGAGGAACTCTGGGAGTTGAAGTCCACAAGTCTTAAAGTTGCCAAGGTTGGAGACCCCTGCTCTGAGTTACTCCTTTGAAGCTCCTGAAGCACCACTGCTACCATTTAAGTAGGAAAAAGCATCACGCAGCTCCTTCCATGAACTTTGACAAATATATATATATATATATATATATATATATATATATATATATATATATATATACACAAAAATGGCTGTGATACAACTTCGCAGCTTGGAGCAAAAGTTTTGGATGTAGACTAGAGCTACGCTCCTCCTTTGCAATTTATATAACCTTTTTGCCTGTGGAAGGCGAAGAAGCAATATCAATTTTTAATGGCCTCCTTTTCTGCAAAAGGTTTATTTATTGACCGGGTTTGTTTTAGACCTTCTTCTAGGAAGTATTTTTATTTGCATAAGCACCCTGCGATGTCACGTTGGATTATTTATTTTTTTATTTTATTTATTTTATTCAATTTGTATCCTAGTGGACTCAGGGCGGTGCACAGCCAGAACTAAAACACATAACAATACAAATTGTTCGAATTTAAAACAATTCGAATTAAAACCCATTAACAGATTAAAAGCTAAACAATTAAAAAACTAAAAAAAGGGGGCGGCGTTCACCAACGTTAACCAAAGGTTAACCAACCTTTCTTAGCTGCTAAGTGAATCACCGCATTTGTGAAGTTAGTTAAGTGAATCTGGCTTCCCACTGACTTTGCTTGTCAGAAGGTTGCAACAGGGAATCGCGTGACTCGGGGACACGCCGACCGTCATAAATACGATGCCAAGGGTCTGAATTCTGATCACGTGACTTTGAGGATGCCGCAACGCTCGCAAGTTTGAAAAAAACGGTCGTAAGTCCCTCTCTTCAGTGCCGTTGTAACTTCTAACGGTCACTAAACGAACCGTTGTAAGTCAAGGACTACCTGTATTTCTCCAGCGAGTTATTCAGGACACAGCTGACTCGCTCTCGACAGTTGAGAAGAAGAAACCCCGTCTTTCAAACCGCAATTATTTAAACCGCGAGCACAAAAGGAACCCATACTTCTCTTTTCTTTGAAGAAACAACAATGTTCACACAATCATTTTCACTTCTGCAGCCTTCTCTCCCCATCCCACCCCTTAGTTTTGTGGTCATTATTACAAAGAATTTTATTTTTCTCACACTTTTTCCTATTTCTTTCTGTCTTGGCACACACGCACACGGTCTTTGATCCGTTGCCCAAGAAAAAAAATTCAGATGTACAAATTATCCAGGGTTGGAATTCCTTGTCACTTGTCAAGCATCTGAATTTTTATTTTTTGTTTTTTTTAAGGGAATCAAAGAAAATTCACATCCCTATTGCTCTCTACAGAGAAATAGAGACCTTAAAATGCTTGGAAAAATAAGGGACGCTTCATCCTGGCAACATAAGTGTAATATAAATCAGGGGTTTTCAAACGTGGCAACGTTAAGATTTGTGGACTTCAGCTCCCAGAATTCCCCAGCCAGCAACCACAGCCAGCTAGGGAATTCTGGGAGTTGAAGTCTACATGTCTTAAAATGGCCAAGTTGGGAGATGTCTGTTGTAAATAATTGTTTTTCAACCTTTGGACAGTTTAAGACAGGTGGACTTCAGCTCCCAGAATTCCCCAGGCAGCAACCATGGCCAACTAGGGAATTCTGGGAGTTGAAGTTTGGATACGTCTCATATATATCATTCTTTTTCAAACTTGGCCAGTTTAAAACAGGTGGACTTCAGCTCCCAGAATTCCCCAGGCAGCATAGCTGCCTGGGGAATTCTGGGAGTTGAAGTCCACCCATCTTAAAGCGGCAAGATTGAAAAATTAATGATGTAGATCCTAAGCAAAATAATTTCCAGAATGGAATAATACCCTGTCATTGCTTAGTAAAGGTCTTGATGCCAGTTTTAGGATGTCAACTTGCTAAAAAAAAAAACCAAAAAAAACCCAGAAGAGGTGCTATTTTTAGCTGGCTTTATTCTTTGAACTTGTAATGTTTCGTGATGCCAAAAGCAATTTTCCTTTTTTCCCTGTACTCTAGAATTAATTGTTCCACAATTATAATTCCGAACACTGGGCTGGGCCGGATATGTTTTCAGGTAATCCCAGAGCTGAGGTGACCCATTTCACGCCTACATCATCTCCGTTGGAGGCTGAAGGATTCTCAAAACCAGTTTTTCCAGGGCTTGTTCCAGAACGCAGAAATCAGAGCTTCGCTCCAAGAGCAGCAGCAGCAGAGTCAACCCGAGTCCTTAAAATAAACCAAAATTAACTCAGGAATATAAAGGGGGTGGGGGGGTTTGCCCACCCATCTGCCATTCCACATTGAGGAATATTTGTCTGTTTGTCCGGATGTATCAGCATTCTGTAGAACGTAAAACGATTAGGTTAAAATTAGGTGCACATGTTCAGAGCACAATTCTACATTTCAAGTTCAAATGCTAAACTGAGAGAGAAAGAGAGAAAGACAGAGAAAAAGAGACAGAGAAAGAGAATGAGAGAGAGACAGAGAGAGACAGACAGACAGAAAGAGAGAGAGAATGAGAGAGAAACAGAGAGACAGACAGACAGAGAGAGAGAGAGACAGAGAGAAAGAGAGACAGAGAGAAAGAGAAACAGAGACAGAGAGACAGACAGAGAAAGAGAGAATGAGAGAGAGAAAGAGAGAATGAGAGAGAGAGAGACAGAGAATGAGAGAGACAGAGAGAAAGAGAGACAGAGAGACAGAAAGAGAGAGAGAATGAGAGAGAAACAGAGAGAGACAGACAGACAGACAGAGAGACAGAGAGAAAGAGAGAATGAGAGAAAGAGAGACAGACAGAGAGACAGAGAGAAAGAGAAACAGAGACAGAGAGACAGACAGAGAAAGAGAGAATGAGAGAGAGAAAGAGAGAGAATGAGAGAGAGAGAGACAGAGAGAATGAGAGAGACAGAGAGAAAGAGAGACAGAGAAAGAATGAGAGAGAGAGAGAAAGAGACGGAATGAGAGAGAGAAAGAGAGAAAGAGAGAGAATGAGAGAGACAGAGAGCGAGACAGAAAGAGAGAGAGAGAGACCGAAAGAGAGAATGAGAGACAGACAGACAGAGAGAAAGAGTGAGAATGAGAGAGACAGAGAGCGAGAAAGAGAGACAGAAAGAGAGAGAAAGAGCAAGAGAGAGAGAGAATGAGAGACAGACAGAGAGAAAGAGTGAGAATGAGAGAGACCGAGAGAGAGAAAGAGAGAGACAGAAAGAGAGAGAGACCGAGAGAGAGAAAGAGAGACAGAGAGAAAGAGAAAGAGAGAGAGAGACGGAGAGAACAAAACGGAAAGAGAAAGAAAGAGAGAGAATGAGAGAGAGAGGGAGAATACATAAAATACAACACAGCGGCTGCATTTAGACATGTTTATCGAGGCTACTCAATTACAGGTGGTCCTCAATGTACGACCACAATTGAGCCCAAAATTTCCGTTGCTAAGCGAAACATTTGTTAAGTGGATTTTCTGCCGCTTTTCCCGACCTTTCTTGCCACAGTTGCTAAGTGAATCATTGCGGTGGTTAAGTTAGGAAGGTGGTTGTTAAGGGTGTCTGGCTTCCCCATTGACTTTGTCAGATGGTCGCAAAAGCGGATCACATCATTCCCTGGGACAGTGCAACTGTCGTAAATGTGAGTCAGATGCCCACTGTCTGAATTTTGATAACGTGACCGATGGTCGTAAGTGTGAACAGGTTGCCAAGTATCTGAATTTTGATCACATGACCCTGGGGATACTGCAATGGCTATAAGTGTAAAAAAATGCTCGTAAAGTCACTTTTTTCAATGATGTTGTAACTTTGGTCACTAAATGAACTGTTGTAAGTTGAGGACGACCTGTTGGTGAGTATGGTCAAAATATAAGCAACTACGAAGGAGAAAGGTTCTCCAAATCCAATGAAGTTTATAATCTTATCAGATTGAATAAATATATAATTATGATAGATAGATAGATGATAGATAGACAGATATAGAGATATAGATAGATAGATAGATAGATAGATAGATAGATAGATAGATAGATAGATAGATAGATAGACAGACAGACAGACAGACAGACAGACAGAAAAATAGATAAGATAGATAGATGATAGATAGATAGATATAGATAGATGATAGATACAATATAGATAGATACAGAGATATAGATAGGTAGGTAGATAGATAGAGATAGAGATAGATAGATAGAGATAGAGATAGATACAATATAGATAGATACAGAGATGTAGGTAGGTAGGTAGGTAGGTAGGTAGGTAGATAGATAGATAGATAGATAGATAGATAGATAGATAGATAGATAGATAGATAGAGGTAGAGATAGAGATAGAGATAGAGATAGAGACAATATAGATAGATACAGAGATATAGAGAGATAGATATAGATAGATATAGATAGATATAGATATAGCTAGAATATAGATAGATGATAGATACAGAGATAGATAGATAGATATAGAGATATAGATAGATGATAGATACAGAGATAGATAGATACAGAGATATAGATAGATATAGAGATATAGATAGATGATAGAGATATAGAGATAGACAGACAGACATAGATAAATAGATACTGATATATATGTGTGTGTGTGTGTGTGTGTGTGTGTGTGTGTGTGTGTGTGTGTGTTTTTTATTATAGCCAGGTTTTCCCTACGTAACCAAGGTTTTTTGTAGCTCCAGCTCAGTAGAATCACATCTACTCGGTTCTGGGCTTTTTTCTTTTCTAACAGCTAGCAAGCTCTAACTAGCTCTAACAAGCTCTAAGATATATATATATATATATATATATATATATATATATATATATATATATATATATATATATATATAGCAGTAATTATTATAAATATATAGAATTCTGATAACTATGGAATTATAAAACCAATCTAGTACTAAGGAGTAACTTCCTGACAGTGAAAACAATTGAGCAGCGGAACAGCTTGCCACCAGAAATTGTGGGTGCTCCATCCCTGGAGGTTTTTAAGAAGAGATTGGACAACCATTGGTCTGGAATGGTCTAGGTTCTCCTACTTGAGCAGGGGGTTGGGCTAGATGACCTCCGAGGTCCCTTCCAACTCTGGTATTCTATGATTCTATTCTCCAAAGCCCCTGAAGGCAGGACAAGAAGCAACGGATGGAAACTAACCACGGAGAGAAGCAACCTGAAACTAAGGAGAAACTTCCCGACAGCGACAACAATTAATCAGTGGAACTTCTTGCCTTCAGAAGTTGCAGTTGCTCCATCACTGGAGAGTTCAAGAAGAGACAGGACAGTCATCTGTCTAGAAAGATAAAGATGTCCAAACTCGGGAACTTTAAGACTTAAGTAAGGAAGCTTCACCAATTGCAATTTTTCTTTCCTGAATGAGAAAACCTCTGAATCATTTGCAGTCGTTCCTTCCTGTTTGATTTGGGATGAGCTTGGCGTTGTTAAAATGCCAAGAAAGGAAGAAAATCAGGCCCCACCCCAATATCAATATTAATAGGGCAGCGGTATCCAAGGTTGGGCACTTTAAGACCCCGTGGACTTCAACTCCCAGAATTCCCCAGCCAGCTGGCTGGGGAATTCTGGGAGTTGAAGTCCACGGGGTCTTAAAGTGCCCAACCTTGGATACCCCTGCAAATGTGGTGTTTTAAACTTACTTAATGACCTCCTGATTGACTTAATATGGATTTGCTTAATAACACTGGCAAAAAAATAAAGCAGCTTGTAAAATCAGGCGTAACTCCCTTAACCGCTTAACAGAGCTGGCCTGATTTTATATTGGTTTTTAAAATTGATACTGATTTTAATTGAAATGTTTTAAATTATGGGCCAAACTTTATTGAATGATTTTAAAACTATTTTAACTTTTGTGTACAAATGTTTTATTTTTGGCTGTTCACCGCCCTGAGTACGAAAGAAGGGCGGTATAGAAATTTAAATAATAAATAAATAAATGAATGAATGAATGAATGAATGAATGAATGAATGAATAAATAAATAAATAAACAATGAAAATTTTAGACTCAATTGGCCTTGTAAGTCAAGAGCTATCTGGTTTTTTTTCCCCATAAATAAATAAAGATTTCTGGAGACTTGAGAGTCCATTCAGCACAGGTAAGTACAACGGTTCATTTGGCTCCCGCTCTAAATAACCCTGGAAATAGTGACTTACGACCACTCCTCGCACTTACGCCCGTCACTCTATTTCCACTGTCACATGATAAGAATTCGGACGCGTGTAATGACAGTGGTTATAGTATGCGGGGATTACGGGATAGCTGTTTGCAATCTATCTTCCCAGCTTCCCAGAAGTCAAATTCAATGAAGGAAGCTGGATTCGCTTAATGACCGTTCAGCGACTCACTTAACAACGGCAGTAACTCAATTAACAATCATGGCAAAAAAAAAACAACGCCATAAAATCTGGTGTGACTCACTTAGCAACGAAATCCTGGATTCCCTTATGGTCATGAGTCAAGGACCGACCGCATTCCTGTCTCACTTAGGGCAAAAATTTCAGGAGGGGTTTGCAAAACTCACCGAAAGCATTTCAGCTCAAAGGAGTGCAATTTTCATTTGGGGTGTGGGTGGGTGTTTTTTTTTTAAATGTACAAAATTCACTTTTTTGCCGTCTTAAATAAGAGCAGTTATTTCTCCATTCTGCCCACTTTGAAGGGTGTGGACTACAACTCCCAGAATTCTCCAGCCATCGGTAGGGAGTCCAGAAGTCTTAAAGGAAAAGCGTAGCCGGCTGGTGGATTCTGGGAGTTTGAAGTCCTTATAGTTCAAACTGGATAAACTTGAAAAATGTTGAATAAGAGACGTCTATGGAAATTCATCCAGGTCAGAGTTTTCCCAAAAGTGCTTTTTTCAAGGGGCAACTGGACTTTCTGGGATTTTTTTTCTTTCGAAGACTTTTCGCTTCTCCTCCAAGAAGCTTCTTCGGCTCTGACTGGATGGTGGGGAAGGGAAGGAGTTATATTCCTTGCAGATCCCCTGTTTCTCCCAAAATAAGACATCCCCCTGATAATAAGCCCAATCGGGTTTTTGAGTGCATGGCAATAAGGCCAAGCGCTTATTTCAGGGTTCGACAAAAAATATAAGACAAGGTCTTATTTTCGGGGAAAGACGGTAGCTGGTCATTTGCATCCTTTGAGAGGGTCGTTGAGGCCACTTGGAGGTTTACCTGTGTCCTCGGGTGAGTTGCAAATGGGTGTGGAGTTGCACCCTGAGTGGTGCAAATGGGTGTGGAGCCAATAGTGAAGTGATATAGGGGAGAAAGCATCCTGCAGCCAAAAAGGCTCCACACCCATTTGACCCACAGACAAACCTCCAAGTGGTCTCATTTGCATCCTTTTAGAGCAGTGTTTCTCAACCTTGGTAGCTTGAAGATGGGTGGACTTCAACTCCCAGAATCCCCCAGCCAGCGTTGCTGGCTGGGGGATTCTGGGAATTGAAGTCCACCCATCTTCAAACTTCCAAGGTTGAGAAACACTGCTCTACGTGCTTAAACAGATTTGTTATTAAAGCTAAGAACGTAATATGTGAAATCCAGCTTGTTTGTGTGGCGAGAACCCAGAAAGCTGGTTAATTCAGTAACCAGGTTAATTGCATGTGTGAATGCAACCATAGACTCCCTAGACGTCTTACATAAAAATAGTAAAACACGTGATAACATCCAAGGACAGAAACCAAATACAATTCAGAGTAACGTTTTTTTGCTGAAACCTCAGGCAGGAACTAAATGAAATAGTACATTTATTGGCTGGGGGATTCTGGGAGTTGAAGTCCACCCATCTTCAAGCTTCCAAGGTTGAGAAACACTGCTCTAAAAGGATGCAAACGACCAGCTGTCTGCAAGGAGTATCAACCCTTCCCCACCATCCAGTCAGAGCTGATGAAGCTTCTTGGAGGAGAAGCGAAAAGTCTTCAAAAAAACAAACAAACCAGGAAGTCCAGTTGCCTCTTGAAAAATAGCCTAGTACGCTCCCATAGAGAGGGGCTTCTCAGGGTGCCGTCAGCCAAACAATGTCGACTGGCGGCCCCCAGGGGGAGAGCCTTTTCTGGGGGGGCACCCACCATCTGGAACGAGCTCCCCCCGGAGATACAGAAGATTCCGGATCTGCGCACTTTCCGCCGTGCCCTCAAAACATTCCTGTTTCAGCAGGCCGGCCTGGCCTAACTTTCCCTTTATATTGCTTTTTGATTTTATTTTAAACTGGGATGTCTTGAATTATCTAGGACCAGAGTGTTTAGTATATTTTAATTGGTTTTTTTTATTATTAACGTTTGTATTACATGTATTTTTATCGTTCGCTGTTCACCGCCCTGAGTCCCTTAGGAATAGGGCGGTATATAAATTTAATAAATAATAATAATAATAAGGAAAAAAAGGGAAAAAAAGCACCTTGGAGTTGAATGAGAGAGTCAATATCGGGCTTGGACAGCTGGGGGCAGCGAGGAGTCGCTTTGGACTTGGGTTCATGTTCCTTTCTCTGACCAAGGGTGAAAAGTTTTGCCCAAAGTTTTGTCCTGACTTTGCTTTGGAGTTGAGAGGAAGGGGGGGGGGGAGAGAGAGAGGGCAGTAAAGAGCCGTGCCCTCCCTTCTGAGCCATCCAGGCAAGGGTTGGCCCTGGCAGGCCCCAGCGGGCACGCCTCCTCCTTCCTCTTCTTCTCTTTCACCACCACTACCACTGTTGTTTCCAGACGGCGTTGGCTGGAGCAACATCTCGAGAAGAAAACTAGGAAGGTCCAGAGGAGGGAAATGAAGGCAGCCTTCTTGCTGGGGGGGTTGAAGATGGACCCCAAAGGGAGCCAAGCAACATAAGAGAGCCACCTCGGGAAGAATCCTGGAAGGGTAAGTTTTGGGGAATTGGGGGGGGGGAACGGCTTATGATGTGTTACAGATTGCTGAACCAAAGCGGGTGCAACGTGTTTCGGATTGCCCCTGGGCGCATTCCGGCAGGCAGACTGGGGCACAGGGCTTCCTTGATCATAGCTCCGTCAAAGGTTTCAAGCGAGGAGGATGAAAACTCCCAGGAGCTGGTATTTAAAGAGAGGGAAGGAGAAGAAGGGAAGGAAAGGAAAGGAAAGGAAAGGAAAGGAAAGGAAAGGAAAAAGGAAAGGAAAGGAAAGGAAAGGAAAGGAAAGGAAAGGAAAGGAAAGAAGGAAAGGAAAGGAAAAAGGAAAGGAAAGGAAAAGAAAGGAGAGAGAGAGAGAGAGAGAGAGAAGGAAGCAAGGAAGGGAAAGAGGGAGGGAGAAAGAAAGAAAAAGGAACGAAAGAAAGGGAGGGAGAGGAAAAGCAGGAAGGAAGGCATGCAGGAGGGAGAAAGATAAAGAAAGAAAGAAAGAAAGAACGGAGGGAGGGAGGGAGGGAAGAGAAAGGAAAGGAAGAAAAAGGAATGATAGAAAGAAAGCAAGGAAGGAGTGGGAAGGAAGGAAAGAGAAAAAATGAAGGGAGGAGAGGGGAGAAAGGAAGAAAAAGAGGGAAGGGAAGGAAAGAGGAAAGGGAAGGGAAGGAGAAAGGGAAGGGAAGCAAGGAAGGGAAGGAGGGAGATGAAAGAAAGAAGGAAAGACAAAGAAAGGAGGGAGGTAAGAAAAAGGAAGAAGGAAGAAAAGAAAGAAAAAAGAAGGAAGCAAGGAAGGGAAAGAGGGAGGGAGAAAAAGAAAAAGGAACGAGAGAAAGAAAGAGGGAGGGAGATGAAAAGCATGAAGGAAGGCATGCAGGAGGGAGAAAGATGAAAGAAAGAAAGAAAGAAAGAAAGAAAGAACGAACAGAGGGAGGGAAGAGAAAGGAAAGGAAGAAAAAGGAATGATACAAAGAAAGCAAGGAAGGAGTGAGAAGGAAGGAAAGAGAAAAAATGAAGGGAGGAGAGGGGAGAAAGGAAGAAAACAAGGAAAGGAGAGGAAAGAGGAAAGGGAAGGGAAGGAGAAAGGGAAGGGAAGGAGGGAGATGAAAGAAAGAAGGAAAGACAAAGAAAGGAGGGAGGTAAGAAAAAGGAAGAAGGAAGAAAAGAAAGAAAAAAGAAGGAAGGAAGAAGGAGAGAGGGAGGTGGAAAGGAGGAAAAAAGAAGGAATGGCAGGAAAGCAAGGAAGAAGAGGGGGAAGGAAAGAAAATAACGAAGGCGAGGGGGAGAAAGGAAGAAAAGAAAGGGAAAGAAAGAAAGAGGAAAGTAAAGAAGCAGAGAGGGCGAAGGAAGGAAAGAAAGCGAGGAAGGGAAGGAAGGATAGAGAGGGGGCTGAAAGAACGAAAGAAAGAAACCAAAAGTGCAGGGGGGAAAAAAAGAAGGAAATATCAATGTAATCTAAACACTGGATATCTGTCTACTACACAACTTTCATTTTTCTTCTTTCATCTACTATTGTTTCTAATCATCAAACCTCCATACCCTAATTTCGTTTTGTTTCCTGTTTCATGCAAAAAAAAAAAGGTCCAAAAATCTACACCTTTTCCCTAATCAGAGGCTGTCAATTTCACGCTTTCGGCCAGCTCTCTCCTTTCCTCCATCCACTCTTCCAATGCGGATAATATCAAACTTATTAATAACAGCATAAGAGAGTAACAGGGTTGGAAGGGACCTGGGAGGTCTTCTAGTCCAACCCCCTGTTCAACTTTGATCTAATCTTAATCTCCAGATTTTGGAGAGATTGGACAGCCATTTGTCTGAAATGGTACTATATGTACTATATGTATTTGTACTGAAAGGATCTCTTCCTTGAGCAGGGGGTTGGACTAGATGACCTCCAAGCTCCCTTCCGACTCTGCTATTCTGTTATCCGTTTTCCATTTTATTCTGCTTTTCTTTTCCCACAGTTGATGGAAGGTGGGAACTTATCCTCTCTATGTTTTTCGATCGCTCCTCTCTTCCCTTCCCTGTCTCCCATTCACCCTTCTTCCCTACTATTTTTAGATAGCATTTTTTCCCCTCTGGCTTTAAATAGCCCAAGGTTGATCCATGATATAAGCATTGCAAATGCCCCTAGAATAAATGCTACCAAGACAACGTCTCAATGTGGCCTAGAGAGATTACAGTTCCAATAACAGAATAACGGAAGAGTCGGAAGGGACCTTAAGAGGTCTTCTAGTCCAACCCCCTGCCAAGGTAGGAAACCCTGCACCACTTCAGACAAATGGTTATCCAACCTCTTCTTAAAAATTTCCAGTGTTGGAGCATTCACAACTTCTGGTGGCAAGTAGTTCCACTGATTAATTGTTCTAAATGTCAGGAAATTTCTCCTTAATTCCAGGTTGCTTCTCTCCTTGATTAGTTTCCACCAGTTGCTTCTTGTCCTGCCCTCAGGGGCTTTGGAGAATAGCTTGACTCCCTCTTCTTTGGGGCAGCCCCTGAGATATGGGATGACTGCTATCATGTCTCCCCTCGTCCTTCTCTTCATTAAACTAGACATACCCAGTTCCTGCAACCATTCTTCATATGTTTTAGCCTCCAGTCCAGGGTGGATAAAAATCAATGATTTTTTTAAAAAAAATCAAAAAAATCAGATTTTTTTGATTTAAATCGGATTTTTTTAAATTTAAATTGGATTTTTTTGATTTTTATCAAATTTATTTTAATAAAAAACTTTTGGGGTAAAAATCTTATCGTAAGATAGTTTTCTATTTAAGATACATAAATAATTTAGTTTATTCAGCATGAAATGGAGCTGAGTTATGTCGCAGGAGGCTGTATATTCTACAACACTGGGACTATCGGTGAGGCAACAGTGGGTCAAAGGAGTAGCAGAGATGACAGTTGCTCTTTAAAAATTCTGATTTAAATCGAGTTGATTTCAATCAAGCCTTTTTACTAGTGATTTAAATCATGATTTAAAATGTGATTGAAATCAACTCGATTTAAATCAAATCCACCCTGCTCCAGTCCCCTAATCCTCTTTGTTATGATGTGATTTATGACAGATATGTGACTTGTGGCCATTTTTCACACTTAACGACTGTTACAGCATCCCCATAGTAAGGCCACTTGGCAACTGATTCATATTTATGACGGTCACAGTGTCCCCGGGGCATGTTATCCCCTTTTGGGACCCTCTGACGAGGAAAGTCAATGACGACGCGAGAGTCACTTAACAACTTTCTTACTAATTTACTAACAACGGCAGATTCACTTAGCAACAGTGGCAAAAAAGGCTGTAAAACGGGACAAAACTCGCTTAAGAACTGTCTCGCTTAACAATGGAAATTTTGGGCTCGGTTGTGGTTATACGCCAAAGTATTTTAGAGTTACTGTTTGTTTTTTTGTTTTTTAAATAAGATAAAAGTTAATCTGGAAAAAAAAAATTACTCCCCATTTCTTGTTCTTCAAAGTGTTTAGAGATGCATTTTTCAAACCTTGAAGAAGCGTGGAATTCGACGTCCAGAATTCCCCAGCCATATCTATAGCTGTCTTTTTAAAAAATATTAAAATGTTTAACATTTTAATACCGCGTTTCCCCCCAAAACAAGACCCTGTCTTCTTATATATTTTTTGAACCCTGAAATAAGTGCTTGGCCTTATTGCCATGTCCTCAAAAGCCCAATTGGGCTTATTATCAGCAGATAATGTCGTATTTTGGGGAAAACAGGGTATCAAATATCTATAACTCTCCATATCTAAACCCGTCTTTTCTAAAATATTCAACCTTTTAAGAATATTCAAATCTTCTATTAGTTTTTTTAGTCTTTCCGCGATAATCAATGTGAATAGTTTGTGATCTACATGGCCTAACTCTCCTCTTTTAAAGTTTTAATTCGTGTGATTTTATAAATTGAGTGTTTTAATCTGTGTTTCGGCCAAAATATTTAATAATTTTAAGGGATTTTTTAATATTTGTATTATCTGTATTTTATCTTGGCTGTTCACCGCCCTGAGTCCTTCGGGAGTAGGGTGGTATAGAAATTTGATTAATAAATAAATAAATAAATAAATAAATTTAGTAATGATATCGGTCTATAACTTTTGATTTGTGATTGGTCTGTATCCTCTTTTGGAATAAGCATAAGCTTATTTTGGAATAAGCTTTCGTCCAAGATTTGGGAATTTTGGCATCCAAGAGTGCATTGTTAAAGGTTTCGAGTAAAATTTCATCTATTGGATGTTGACACGATTTGTAAAATTTGTTTGTTTGTATTAAAAAAAAATGTTTAATAAAAAATATTACCAAAAAAAAAATATTCAAATCTTCCTGGACGATTTTAAGGGAACACTCCCCCGTCCTCGTTTCTCAAAGTATTTTTATGGTATTTGTAAGTTATGGTAGTTATAAGTATTTTAAGTTATAAGTATAAATAGTTATGGTATTTGTAAGTATTTTGGGAGTTGGTGGATTTCACAGAAATCTCAGTTTAATAGGTAACCGTTTGCTGGCAGGGTGAAGGTTTCGATAGCCGAACATTTTAATGAGTGACATCTAATATTAGTCCTAACTAAATTAAGCTTTTTCTCCAGCTCAGAGTCATTCAGATGGTGTTGAGTTTCATAACATTCCCCATGTAAAATTCCCCATGCAATCCCCGGTAAAAGTCAAAGGACTGAACGAACAACAACAGCTTGTAAAAACTCTGAAGCAGACGCGCTTAGATCCATGGGAGAAAAGTATTTATTTAGAAGCAGTCCTTGACTTATGACCGTGATGGTGCTTTCCCGTTATGGTCATAAATCGAGGACTGCTTCTAAACGCAGATAGTCCTCGACTTATAATAATTTGTATAGTGACTGTACGAAGTTACAAGGGCACTGGAAAAAGTGACTTGTGACCATTTTTCACACTTAATGACCGTCACAGCGTCCCCAGGTCACATGATTGACATTCGGATGCTTGACAACGGACTCAGAATTTATGACGGTCGCAGTGTCCCTGCGGTCCCCTTTTGCGACCTTCAGACAAGCAAAGTCAAGAGGAAAAAAAGCAGATTCGCTTAACAACGGTGTTACTCATTTAAGAACTGCGGTGATCCGCTTAACAAACGCAGTGAGAGAAGTCGTAGAATGGGACCAAGCTGACTTAATTTCTCACTTAGCAACATACATTTTGGGCTCCGTTATGGTTGTAAGTTGAAGACTGCCTTTAGCCCCCCTGCCTATTACAGTCGTAAAACAGATCATCAGGTTACCGAGCCAGTTTTACAACTATTTTGTGTACTGCTGGTTAAGCAAACTCGTTCTTTGCTCGTCCTTCTGAAAACCGATTGTAAAGTTGTAGTTGTAAATTGTGGTTGCGTGAACATGGGATATGGCAGATAGGCATAAATGCCGACCAGTTGCCAAGTGCCCCAAAAGCCATGCTATGACCACTGGGTAGGGGGATTGGGTGGCCGTCGTAAGTTCAGAACCAGGTCGCAAATATACCTTCTGGGGACCCGTCGTAATTTTGGTCGAGAACTGTCTGTACTCAATGAGATCCTGCCTTTCCATTCTACCCAACAATGCATCGACTACAGGGAGTCCTCCACTTATAACGATTCGTTTAATGACCGTTTCAGTTACAAAGGCAGTGAAAAAAATTACTTATGACCATTTTTCACACTTACAACCGTTGCCGTATCCTTGTAGTCACATGATCCAAATTCGGTTCAGTTTATGACGGTCGCAGTGTTCTTTTGCGACCTTCTGACAAGCCAAGTCAAGGGGGATTCATTTAACAACCGTGTGACTAACTTAACAACGGCGGTGATTCGCTTAACAGCCATGGCAAAAAAGAGTTGTAAAAGGGGACAAAACTCGCTTAACAACTGTCTCGCTTAGCAGTGGAAATGTTGAGCTCAATTATGGTCGTAAGTCGAGGACTACCTTGCAAACCTGGATCGTGCCTTGTCTGCATCTAGGAAGATTTTCATTGTAGGTTCCTGTCTCCTAATAGTTTATTTATTATAACTATTTATTATAAAGTATTATAATAAAATATTAATGTTAGTGATGATGATATAATAGCAATAACAGGAATAATAGTAAGAGGAAGAAGAAGAGGAAGAAGAAGAAGAAGAAAAGAAGAGGAAGAAGAGAAGAAGAAGAAGAGAAGAAGAGAAGAAGAAAGATATTTATGATACATTTTAAATGTTCAGTTGACTAAGTTTCATGTTTAATGAATAAAAGAGAGAAGAGGAAGAGGAAAAAAGAAGAAGAAGGGGAAGAGGAAGAAGAAGAAAAGAAGAAGAAGGATATTTATGATACATTTTAAATGTTCAGTTGACTGAGTTTCATGTTTAATGAATAAAAGAGAGAAGAGGAAGAGGAAAAAAGAAGAAGGGGAAGAGGAAGAAGAAGAGGAAAAAGAAGAAGAAAAGGATATTTATGATACATTTTAAATGTTCAGTTGACTGAGTTTCATGTTTAATGAATAAAAGAGAAGAGGAAGAGGAAAAAAGAAGAAGAAGCAGTGGAACAGGAAGAAGAGGAAAAAGAAGAAGAAAAGAAAGAGAAGGATATTTATGATACATTTTAAATGTTCAGTTGACTGAGTTTCATGTTTAATGAATAAAAGAGAGAAGGGGAAGAGGAAAAAGAAGAAGAAAAGAAGAAGAAGAAGGATATTTATGATACATTTTAAATGTTCAGTTGACTGAGTTTCATGTTTAATGAATAAAAGAGAAGAAGAAGAAGAAGAAAGAAAGAAAGAAAGAAAGAAAGAAAGAAAAGAAGAAGAAAGAAAGAAAAAAAGAGAAGAAGGAGGAAGAAAGAAGAAGAAGAAACAACAAAGAGTTATACAAACCCTTTCAAAGTGATTAGAGCCCAGGCAGAACCCTCAATAATATTCATACAACCTTGGCTAACGCCCCAGAAGTAGCACCCCCAAACGGTTTCTCAGCAGTGTGAAGGTTGCATCGTGGTGTGATGATGACACACGGATTGCATTCCTGGCTGGGTTAGGTAATACCCAGACAGCCCTCTGTGATTATTTAAATTTAGATTTAATTGTTTTGTTTGCTTAACATGGTACCAATGGTTGAAGAGTTTAGCAGCGGCACCCGGAAACTTGCAAGCCTCGGCATTCACTGAGATCCCCCCGGAAGTAGTGGGTGATCCTTTGAATCACTTAACCTACCTGTAAAAAACAGCATTTTGCATTTTGAAGGTTTTAGCGCAGTGTTTTTCAACGTTGGCATCTCGAAGATGGGTGGACTTCAACTCCCAGGATTCCCCAGCCAGCCATGAAAAACACTGGTTTATTGGGAAAAATTTGATTTTCAAGAGGTTCTAGGATAGTAAAGGGACCTGGCCCTGTTTTTAATGAGAGAAGAATCACTGGCAAAAATACTACACCAAATTTTTGAACAATTCCATGCCGGTGAGCCTATATAAATTAAAAAAAAAAGAAAAAGAAAAAATATGGAAGCTGCAATATCCAGATGTCCTCAAGAGGGCAATAAAGAGACGCACAGCGAATCTCAACACTTTGCTGACCCCTTCTGGTCATCCGTTTTGGTGCAGGCGGTCCTTAACTTTCAACAGTTGATTTAGCGACCATTCGAAGTCACAACAGATACTGAAAACAGTGACTTATGACCGTTTTTCACACGGGGAAGGAGGCTTAATGTGAAATAATGTGAAGTACAGGTAGTCCTCAACTTACAACAGTTCGTTTACTGACCGTTACAAGTTACAACAGCACTGAAAAAAAAGTGAGCTATGACTGTTTTTCACACTTATGTCCGTTGCAGCATCCTTGTGGTCAGGTGATCAAAACTCGGACACTTGGCCACTGACTCGTATTTATGACGGTTGCAGTGTCCCGGGGTCATGCGACTCCCTTTTGCGACCTTCTGAGGAGCAAAGGCAATGGGGAAGCCAGATTCACTTAACAACCCTGTTACTAACTTAACAGTGGCGTAGAATGGGACAAATTTCACTTAACAAATGTTTTACTTAGCAATAGAAATTTTGGGCTCAATTGTGGTTGTAAGTTGAGGACTACCTGCATAACGTTTAAAAAAAAAGGAAGCTGCAATAACTTGATGTCCTCAAGATGGCAGTAAAGAGACACACAGAAAATCGCAACTCTTGGCTGACCCCTAATGGCCATTCATTTTGGCACTTTCTGGACAATGAAATATTTTGATGGTTTTGGCATCAAAACATTTCGGTACGACTTCGTGGATCATACACTCCGTCTTTCTACACCTCCTACGGACCTGGGCAAGGCAGATGTGGTTGTTTGGTTAGGTGAAAGGTATTCTTATTTATTTATTTATTAAATGTATAGACCGCTCATCTCGCTATCAAGCGACTCTGGGCGCCCTAGCAGATGAAAACGAAAATATAAAACATCACGGTGATAAAACATGAATGAAACGGATGGAAATTAACACAGGTACCTTCTCACGCATTCTATGCATTGTCGTTGGTCTCTGAAGAAAGGAGTAAACGAGCAGGATGTTGTGCAAAATGTGGGCAATTACGGGAACTTAAATCATTTCTTGCAAACTCGAGGACCGTCATGGTCACAGGACTTCAATTCCAATCAATCAACAGAGCTAAAAGAAACAACAAACCCCAAAGCACCAGGTTTTGCCTGCGTATGTAGATTTTCAAAGAGTGTTTGGCATTTCTGCTATGACACTGTGTGTAAATATGCTTGCCGTACCCCAGATCGGTCAGTTAATCTCTTTTTCTGAACAGGTTGGAAGAGATGCTTCAGATCATCTATTTTATTTTATTTTATTTTATTTTATTTTATTTTATTTATTTTATTTTATTTTATTTTATTTTATTTTATTTTATTTTATTTTATTTTATTTTATTTTATTTTATTTTATTTTATTTTATTTTATTTTATTTTTAAAAAGATCCTTGAGGTCATTTAGTCTGACCCCGTTTTCTCAGGGCAGGAATCCACATTAAATGATCCCAGACCGAGGAAATCCAGCTTCCACCTTGAAGGAATCCAACAAAGAGAAGGCTCTCATCTCCTTAGATCATGGGTTCCACCCTCAAACGGTTTTTTTATGCGGACCAAATTTTTCTAGGATTTGTTTTTCTGTAAGCTGCATCCATTCTACACCAGCGTTTCTCCATCTCAGCAGTTTTAAGATGTGGGGACTTCAACTTGCATTCAGGCTGGGGAATTCTGGGAAATGAAGTCCACATATGCTGGTTGAGGAATTCAGGAACTCATTGTCTCCCAAAATCATACAGCTGGCTTTCTTGGCTAAGGCGAAACTAGAACTTACCATCTCCTAGGGATTGGTCCAAAGTCACCAAGCCAGTTTTCATGGCAAAGGTGGGATTAAAACTCACCATCTCCTGGTGATTGGCCCCAAATCACCCAGGTGGCCTAAGGCACGACTAGAACTCACTGTCTCCTGGTGACTGGCCCAAAGTCACCCAAGCCAGTTTTCATGGCTAAACCGGGACTAGAACTCACTGTCTCCTGGTCATTGGCCATAAATCACACAGGTGACTTTCATGCCTAAGGCAGGACTAGAACTCACCGTCTCCTGGTCATTGGCTCAAAGTCACCCAGCTGGCATTTGTGCCTAAGACAGGACTAGAACTCACCATCTCCTGGTCATTGGTCCAAAGTCACCAAGGTGGCTTTCGTGCCTAAAGCGGGACTAGAACTCACCATCTCCTGTTAATTGGCCCAGCCAGCTTTCATGCCTAAAGCAGAACTAGAACTCACCATCTCCTAGTGACTGGCACCCAAAGTCACCCAGCCGGTTTTCATGCCTAAGGACGAACTAAAACTTTGCTTAACAATCCTGGCAAAAAAACATTGTAAAAATTGGACATAACTCACTTAACAAGCATCCTCTTGCTTTTAATAGGAATTCGGGCCCCGATAGTGGCCGTAAGCCGAAGACTAACTGTATGGTTTTCTGCAGGTTTCCCCTTCCTTCGTAGTAGTAGTAATAATAATAATAATAATAATAATAATAATAATAATAATAATAATAATAATAATAATAATTATTATTATTATTATTATTATTATTATTATTTTATTTCTATAAAAAAGAAATAGACTTTTATTTCTTCCTTGGAGGGGAGATTGCAGAATTTTCTGCATTGCGGACCCTCTGCGGTTTGGAAAGCAGAGATTTGCATCGAAATCTCCAAATCCGGCCGTTGCAGCCTTTTCCCCCCAAGCCTAACTGGGATTCGAGCTGTTTGATCCACCTGTTTTTTTCCGCTTCCACTGACGTCCGTCTGATGGGTCACCCTGTGGCGAGGCCTGACCTTTCCGGCAGTCGGCCTTTTGTTCTCGGAGTATCGGAGCTGGGCTGTTGAACAATAAACTCTGGAATGAATAGAGACTCGTTGGAATTCGGCATTCTCACATTTCACCAGGACCCTGGCGGGACGAATGTCTTACACCTGCATTCCTTCTCACTGATCCTTGCAAGCTGTTTAAAACTGAAAAAAATTGTGTTTCTCAGCCTTGGCAACTTTAAGCCGGGTGGACTACAATTCCCAGAATTCCCCAGTCGGCATGACGCCAGATCCCATAACAGTGTTTCTTCCCCTTTAAGCCGGGTGGACTTCAATTCCCAGAATTCTCCAGTCGGCATGATGCCAGATCCCGTTAACAGTGTTTCTTCCCCTTTAAGATGGGTGGACTTCAACTCCCAGAATTCCCCAGCTGCCATGACTCCAGATCCCATAACAGTGTTTCTTCCCCTTTAAGATGGGTGGACTTCAACTCCCAGAATTCCCCAGCCGCCATGACTCCAGATCCCATAACAGTGTTTCTTCCCCTTTAAGACGGGTGGACTTCAACTCCCAGAATTCCCCAGCCGCCATGACTCCAGATCCCAAAGCAGTGTTTCTCAAACCATGTTACTAATTTAACGACGGCAACGATTCGCTTAACAGCCGCGGCAAGGAAAGTCGTAAAATGGGGCGAAACTCGCTTAACAACTTTCTCATTTAACAACCTAAATTGTGAACTCAGTTTGTGGTCGTAAGTCCCATATTCACATTTACAACCGTGTCCCCAGGGTCATGGGATCAAAATTCAAATGCTTGGCAACTGGCTCACACTTATGACGGTGGCAGTGTCCCGGGGATCGCCGTTGGTGACCTTCTGACTAGCAAAGTCAATAGGGGGACCCAGATTCACTCGATAAAAGGAGCAATTCGCTTAACAACCGTGGGGAAAAGGCGTCATAAAATCAGGTGTGACTTCATTAACAATCATCATGCTTAGCAATGGAAATTCTGATTTTTTTGTTCGTAAGTCGTAAGTCGAGGACTGCCTGTAGGGTCAACGCTGGGCTCTTGATGGCCTGGAGCTTCGCATCTCTTGAGAACTTGAAGGCGAGATGGGCGTGAAGGATTCAGAAAAGTGATGATCCAGCAGAACGGATTGTGCCACGTGAAAAGTATTAAGCGTGCCATGTTCAAACATGTCCTCTTTTTCGAACCCAGCACCTCCCCGCCTCTCCTTAAATAGGAACCTCGCAGACGAGCGAGGAAAAACAAAATCCAGCCCAGCCCTGTAACCTGTTAGATTTCTGCCTGCCAGGCAATTTTTATTCTGCTCCGCTTTTTATAGATAAAAGCAGAATACAGAATAACAAGAATCGGAAGGGACCTTGGAGGTCTTCTAGTCCAACCCCCTGCTCAGACAGGAAAACCCTGGCCTATACCATGCCGGACAAATCTCCTGAGTGGCTTTGCAATCACTAGGAAACGGTGAGTTCTAGTCCCACCTTTGCCGTGAAAGCTGGCTGGCTGACTGTTGGCCGATCACCAGGTGATGGTGAGTTCTAGTTCCGCCTTAGGCACGAAAGCCAGCTAGGTGATTTTTGGACAATCACCAGGATTCCGGGAGTTCTAGTCCCATCTTAGGCAGAAAAGCTAGCTGGCTGACTATGGACCAATCACCAGGAGATAGTGAGTTCTAGTTCTGCCTTAGGCACAAAAGCTTGCTGTCTGATGGTTGGCCAATCACCAGGAGACAGTGAGTTCTAGTCCCGCCTTAGGCACAAAAGCCAGCTAGGTGATTTTTGGGCAATCACCAGGATTCCGGGAGTTCTAGTACCATCTTAGGCACAAAAGCCAGCTAGGTGATTTT